>NC_057406.1:37712986-37805847 GCF_019320065.1 Cervus canadensis | reverse complement strand
CTTTTTATCTTTTATATTTTGTCCTACCTCTTTTCGAAGACAATGGTCTGCTTTTCTGGGCGCCTGATGACCTCAGCTAGCGATCAGAAGTTGTTTTGTGAGGTTTGCTCTGCATTCAGTTATTCTTTTGATGAATTTGTAGGAGAGAAAGTGGTCTCCCCGTCCTACTCCTCCGCCATCTTGGCTCCTCCCCCCTCACTGTGACTTCTTGACCTGCATACAGCTTTCTCAGGAGGCAGGTAAGGCAGTGTAGCATTCCCATCTCTTTAAGAATTTTCCACAGTATGTTTTGACCCACACAGTCAAAGTCTTTATCATAGTTAATGAAGCAGAAGTGGATGATTTTCTGGAATCCCCTTGCTTTTTCTATGATTTAACGGATGTTGGCAGTTTTATTTCCAGTTCATCTGCCTTTCTAAATCCAACTTGTACATCTGGATGTTCTTGGTTCACATACCAAGCTTGTTGGTATGTTGAAGCCCAGCTTAAACGAATTTGTGCATTACCTGGCTAGCGTGTGATATGAATGTAACTGTGTAATAGTTTGAACATTCTTTGTCATTAGCCTTCTTTGGGATTGGAATGAAAACTTTTCCAGTCCTGTGGCTGCTGCTGAGTTTTCCAAATATGCTGGCATATTGAGTGCAGCACATTAACAGTATCATCTTTTAGGAATTGAAATAACAGCTGGTATTCCATCACTCCACTAGCTTTGTTCATAGTAATTCTTCCCGAGGTCCACTTAACTTTAGACTCCAGGATATCTGGCTCCTGGTAAATGATCACACCATCGTGGTTATCCAGGTCATTAAGATTTTTTTTGTACAGTTCTTATGTGTATTCTTACCACCTCTTCTTAATAGCTTCTGTTTCTGTTAGGTCCATACTGTTTATGTCCTTTATTGTTCCCATCTTTGTATGAAGTACTCCCTTGGTATCTCTAATTCTCTTGAAGAGGACTCTTCCCATTCTATTGCTTTCCTCTATTTCTTTGCATTGTTCACTTAATCTGAAGGTTAAGTCCCCAAAAGGGAAATCTCAGAAGATGTGGGATTCCCAGTGGGTCTTTGGCTTAGATGGGGGCTTTGACAGCTACAGAGTAAATATCTTGATATTTTACATCTCTTCCAGTTCACTTTGTGTTTGTGTGTGTGTTTAAAACCTAGGAAATGCTTGTCTGGAATATTCTCATACAACCCAGGTCATTCTTTTAAAATGTATTCATCCGGTTGTTTCTTATAATAGTCTTCGGCGTGTTTCATCTTGTTGAATATGTACCTAAGCCTTATGTTAAATTTTTTGTTGTTGAAAATGTATCTAAGGCTTATGTTGAATTTTTTCCCTTTCTTGCTATTTTTGATATCTAATGTTCCATCTGAATCTGCTATTTGTCCAAAAGTAACATGGGAAGTGGTAGAGAGAATGATCAGGTCTTCAGTGGAGTCTGCTGTCTCAAAACATGTTCTCAGGGTGTGTGCTTGGCCTTTCTCTGGAAAATGTCTCCTTTCCTCTCCTGGGGATTACACATGTTCATTCATAATCTGTGGAGAGAGCAGATGGCCCAGGAGGAGGCCAAGATAACTCTCCCTGAAGCTTCA
This sequence comes from Cervus canadensis, assembly GCF_019320065.1. Classification (NCBI taxonomy): domain Eukaryota; kingdom Metazoa; phylum Chordata; class Mammalia; order Artiodactyla; family Cervidae; genus Cervus; species Cervus canadensis. The sequence goes on along the minus strand of NC_057406.1, from coordinate 37,804,249 downwards.
TAGTTCCAAGTCCTTCTGTTTGGTGATGTCCTTTCACTCTGGTAGGAAATACAAATTCAGTTGTTTACAGCTTTTCTTCTCTCATCTAGTTGGGAGTTAGGAGTCTAGTCAAGAAAAACTCAAGATGGTGTGACTGTTATTCCTCCCTCGGACTCTTTCTTACCACTCTGTTTTAGAGTCAAACTTCCATAGACTGGTTTCAGGTTTTTTCTCTGGCTCACCCCAAATGCTACTTTCTGTCATAAAGGAAAAAAAGTTGTTTGATGAATTCAAGAGAAAGTAGTATGTAGGATGACATAGCTTTCACTTGTACTCCCTTGATATGACCCTGTTTCATAGATTTTACAAATTTCTGAAAATCCATGGTTTGGGGTTGTAGTCATCTCCTACTGTGTTGAAGCATTAATTTTTTCATTTGTTTATCATTTTAAGTAGATCAATATATACTGCTTAAAATTGAGAAATTTTTAAATAGTTTTAAGTATTTTATATTGCTTAAAATAATTAAGCTTAGCAGTTTCAGGATTGATTATCAGGAGTAAAATAATACATGCACAAAGAAAAGTAAAAACTGTTTGTCTAAAATACAATATACAAAGATGAATGGATAAAGAAGATGTGGTAAATATATACAATGGAATCTCATTCTATAAAGAGGAACAAAATTGGGTCATTTGTAGAGATGTGAATGGACCTAGAGTCTCCTACAAAGTGAAATCAGAAAGAAAAAAATAGATCATATATTAATACGTAAATATCAAATTTAGAAAAACGGTACAGATAAACCTATTTCCAGGGCATGAATAGTGACACAGATATACAGAACAGACTTGAACACAAGTGGGGATAGGGAGGGTGGGGTGAATTGGGAGATTAGGGTTGACATATGTACACTCTCATGTATAAAATTGGTAGCTAATGGGAACCTGCTATAAAGCACAGGAAGCTCAGCTTGGTGCTCTTGTGTTGACTTAGATAGGTGGGAGCGAGGTCCAAGAAGGAGGGAGTATATGCATGCATGTAGCTGATTCACTTCATTGTATGGCAGAAACTAACACAACATTGTAAAGTGATTATATTTCAATAAAAAATAAAATTAAAAAAAATACAGATGTAGAAATCTTATGTTACCAGGGGTAAGGAGTGGGGAGGGATAAATTGGGAGATTAGGACTGTCATATACATACTATTATATGTAAAATAGATAACCAATGAGGACCTACTTTATAGCACAGGGAGCTCTACTAAATACTTTGTAATGTCCTATATGAGAAAAGAATGTATGGATATATGTGTATGCAAAACTGATTCACTTTGCTCTATACCTGAAATGAACACAACATTGTAAATCAACTATATATATATATGTATATATATATATGTTATATTATATATAAATATTTATATATAATATTTATATTTTATTTTTATTTATTTTATTTATATTTTTTATATTTATTTTATTTTATTATTTTATTTATATAAATATTTATATATTATTTATATATAAATTATATATATATATATTTATGAAAGTGTTAGTCACTCAGTTGTGTCCAGCTTTTTGTGACCCCATGGGCTATAGCCTGCCAGGCTCCTCTGTCAATGGTATTCTCCAGGCAAGAATACTGGAGTGGATTGCCATTCTCTTCTCCAAAGGATCTTCCCAACCCAGGTATCAAACCCAGGGATCCTGCATGGCAGGCAGATTCTTTATCATTTGAGCCACTAGTGTATGGAAAACAAGGTATAGAAAACATCTGAAAGCATACATAATATTTCCTTGAAGGAGTAGAATTTGGGAGATTGTGGAAGGGAGAGGAGATTTTATTTTTCACTTTTTGGGATTCTGAACTGTTTATGACAAACATATTGCTTTTATAATAGAAATGTTTTAGATAATCATCACATATAATCTTATTTAAATGATGAATTGTCCAATATTTTGCATACAAAATGCATTATTTGTCTATGCCAAAATCATTTATTTTTTATTGGATTACTCAAAATGCATTTTCAAAGTTTTCTATGGATTAAAGTTATAACCTGCCATAACTGTGCAAAAGTGGAAAATCAGATTAGAACCTTTTAGATATTTTATGACTAAGGAATAGAATATAACTGTAAAGTGATGAAAAATAAGGCTTCAGAGGAAAGCAGATGCTGAATACTTGTTTATTAAGGTGTTAGACACTAGTGAAAAAAGCAACTGAAATGCAATAAGTACAGTAACACCATCAAAGATGCATTTCCAACACATTGCTGATTGAACATTAGGGCAAAAATTTTGGAGAAAGCAAGAGTGGAAGCAGAACTTGTGATTTAAGGCTGTTAATCTTAAATGTTCTGCCTAACTCAAATATGCAATTGAGAAACATGACCAGTGAGTCAGACAGCTGAAGCACAAAATATAAGACTTTTATTTAACTGATGAAGTTAAGTTTGATGCTTTGTCAACAAACGTCCATCTAGTCAAGGCTATGGTTTTACCAGTAGTCATGTATGGATGTAAGAGTTGGACTATAAAGAAAGCTGAGCACAGAAGAGTTGATGCTTTTGAACTGTGATGTTGGAGAAGACTCTTGAGAGTCCCTTGGACTGCAAGGAAATCCAACCAGACCATCCTAAAGGAGATCAGTCCTGAGTGTTCATTGGAAGGACTGATGTTGAAGCTGAAACTCCAATACTTTGGCCACCTGATGCGAAGAGCTGACTCATTTGAAAAGACCCTGATGCTGGGAAAGATTGAGGGCAGAAGGAGAAGAGGAAGACAGAGGATGAGATGGTTGGATGGCATCACCGACTCAATGGACATGGGTTTGGGTGGACTCCGGCAGTTAGTGATGGACAGGAAGGCCTGGCATGCTGCTGTCCATGGGGTTGGAAAGACTTGGACACAACTGAACGACTGAACTGGAACTGGAGTGATACCAGGGATTGGATAACCATAACACTAACTTGCTACAAACAGCTACACATGCTGTGAGTTTGTTTAGGTTAACATTTTTTGTGTCTGAATTTTATAGACTTCCTCTACAAACTACTAGGCTTTGTTTTTACAGGTAGTAACATTAATTGCAAGTCAGTCTTTCGGGGTTTAGTTTTAAGCTTTGTCAGGGAAGATCCAGAATAATCTTTACTACAAGAATAATTTATTCCCATTTATATGGTCTGATCCACCTACAGTCTCTAATAAATGTCCCAAGTGATCAGCAAGGACTTGCAACTTTGATTAAAACTTCATGTTCTGCTTGAGTTCTTGGAACCACTCAGTTACAGGTCCCTTGTCATTTTTCCCAACTGCATGAAGCTTTACTCTACCCATGCATATCTTAAAATGAGGAAAGACTCAAGGACGCCCCTGGGCTGCTGTCTATGGGATCACACAGAGTCAGACATGACTAAAGTGACTTAGCAGCATGAAGAAAATTACAGAATGTAAAAACAGTGTGTTGAGCTCCTTACTTCCAAATCTTACACCGTTTTTCCCTCTCACTGTGATGATGAGTAATGACTATGCATGCATGGTCAGTCGTTCGGTCATGTCAGACTCTCTTATGACCCCTTGGACTATAGCCTGCCAGGTTCCTCAGTCTGTGGAATTCTCCAGGCAAGAATACTGGAATGGATTGCCATTTTCTTCTCCAAGGGATCTCCCTGACCCTAGGATTGAAACTTTGTCTCCTGCATCTCCTGCATTGACAGGTGAATTTTTTTACAACTGAGCCACCAGGGAAGCCCAATAATGACTATAAATGGTAGTGTTGTTGTCCTTCTCCCAAAGTGAAGTTTAAAATTTTTAGCAACAGATTTGATGTTTGTTCTAGACACTTTTGTAGATTATCTTTATCAGCTTAAGAATAATCCCTTTCATTCCTAATTTCCAAAGTCTTTTTTATTATTTCTTTTACCTTGTATCTTGACAGAGCTGTAAAGTTTCCTTGACACCAATTTATGCCGATGAAAGAAGTTTTTTCTGGTTTCTCCTTCTAAAGTCCTGATATATGACTTTCCAGTTCTACCTTCTAGTCTTATGTAACCTTGCAATCACCATCTTCTGACCTCGTGCAAGCATGAAACTCAAGTCTATGGGTTATTAAGACTGAAAATATTCCAATTTACTCCACTCCTCACTCTCATTAGCAAAGTCTACATCCATAATGGGCTCACTATCTTTATTTTCAGATTGCTTTTCCCCCCACATATACAGGATTTACATTTTTTCTTACAAATGTAGCTATGCATTTAAAATAAAGGGTATTACAACTGATCACAATGTCCAAAAACCAATGAAAAATCATTAGACTTTTTTTTTTTTTTTTTTGTGTAATAAAATTTTATTAAAGTATAAAAGAGATAGAGAAAGCTTCCGACATAGGCATCAGAAGGGGGCAGAAAGAGTACCCCCCTGCTAGTCTTTAGCTGTATGTTATATAGCCACTCGCAGTCTGTTAATGAAAAGAAAGGAATGTCATAAAATTTAGAATGGCACCAGATAATTCATCTCTGCCATAAACAATTGACTTGAATCTTGTAGAAGGGCAGATTACCAAACAAACAGTTTCATTTACATAGATTAGGGGAACAATATCTGAGTATAGTTTGAGCCATTTTGGCGGAACTTAGAGTCTGGGGTAAATGCATAGCACATTAACATAGCTTAAGACAAACATTTCCATAAGAAAAAAATGTATTGGTTAACTCAAAGTTTGAGAATATTTAGCTTCAGGTGAAACCAGGTGTCATGGCAACACAGCATTTTAAGAGAAATCTCCTTTTAAAATTGTATAAAGAAGAAAAAAATATCACTGGTTTGTTTCCTCCTGCTGCTTGAGAGAGAGAAAAATGTCTGGCACTTGCAGCCTATTTCCTCTGTTTGGAGATCCCTGGCCTTCCTGCCTGTTACCTTCTCATTCTCCCCTTTTCTTTTAGGAAAATTATGTTGCCTAGGGAAAAGGGGCGTCGTTCCCATTCCATAACTGCTTCTGAGCTGACAAGGGGCATTGTCCCTAAATTGGTGAGGCAACATATTCTCCTAATCCTTATAGTGAGGATGTCTGATCCAGGGGCCCCAAATAGTAGTCGGAAGAAGCTGCAGTGATAGCAGGAGTTTGAGCAACCATTTGTAACTTAAAAGCTTTCATGCGACTGGAAACAAATCCAGTTACACAGTTACAGATGCAGGGAGCAAACAGCAAAAACAAAACAATCAGAATTATTGTAATTAAGATAGTTTTGCACCCTGGGGAACTAGTTAACGTCTCCCAAAGTGAGGCAATTGAGGCTTCAGGAGTATCCATGGCCCCAATCATCTTGTTCATATGTTTAGTAGAATGAGTAACATTAGTGCTCATATCAGGTATATATGTACAGCAATGGGTATGAATGATGGCACAAGTTCCTCCTTGTGCAGCTGTCAGAATATCTAAAGCCAATCTGTTTTGTAAAACCACCTTTCTAATTTGTGCTTGTTCAGCATTAAGAGCTGAAATAGCTTTTTGAGAATCTTGTAATGCCTGTTGAGTAAAATTAGTCAAAGCACCCACTCATAGCATAACATCTGTAGTTCCCAAAGAGGAGACAAACAGTGCAGCCAAATAATCGTACCAGTGAAATACAGACCTTGCCCACGGAGTTTTAAGGTGGGGTAAATTAGCAGGCTTCTCCAGAAGCTCTGAAAATATAAAGCCACGAGTAAAGGCTAGACCCAGGGTGCATCTCCCTATCTAGCCAGGAGGAAGCCAAGCCCATAGGTAAGAGCCACATATCCAATAAGTCCCATTTGGAGCAAGCCAGCGTGACTGAGATATCCAGTCCCAATTAGTGTCTGGCCAGACAAAGGGAGATCCTGAACTGGGGTTGGGAAACACAGGAATGGTTACATTACATATTTCCTGAGGCAAAAAATCCCAATTGTTTCCAATCATTGTAATTAAGTTGTTGGCTAACTTTGGGGGATGGCTCTGTTTGTTCCCAGCATATAGGGGCAGTAGATATTAGATGTCCTTTTTCAGGAGTTAGCCATATAACCTCATCCCATATTTGATAAACATCAGGTAAAAAACCATCAGACCTAGACATATTTGTCTTATATGCAGCAAAATAGTCATTAAACTGAGACAATGTATAATCAAAATAAAAAGTCACCTTATGTCCATAGTTAAAGTACAAAGTGTTGCACCAGTCCATTTTAGGATTGCTGGATGTCATCAGATGAAGAAGAGGCATCACATATGATTGTTGTTGAAGATATTCACAGACTTGGAGAAAGTCTTTTTCTTGAACTGGAGATGTCCACCATGGGAAGCCTTCCACTGATGAAGAGGGGAGTGCTCCGCAGACCCAGCAGTTAGACCGATTGTGGAAGATTGTGGAATGCACCGTAGGAGTGAGCCCAGGACAGGACGGCATTGTCTTGAGGATCAAACGGCAGACTCAGGATTTTTGGAGTCAGCAGAAGTAGGCTCACATAGATTATCAGGCCCATCTTGTCCTGAGGGATCCCTGACGAGCCCCCAAGATGAAAGGTTGTTGCTGAACGATAAGACACCGGGATTCTTGGTTTCCAGAGGAGACGAATTCAATCCGGGGCCAGAGATGAGGCTGGATCACTCAGAGCTTTTGTGTAATAAAGTTTTATTAAAGTATAAAGGAGATAGAGAAAGCTTCTGACATAGGCATCAGAAGGAGGCGGAAAGAGTACCCCCCATCATTAGACTTTTAAAGAAGGAAAATGTGACTAATAATTAGGAGAAAATATCCAATAGGATAAAACCCAAAATGATGGAAACAAATGGAAGTGATGGAATTATCAGGCAAGGATGTTAGAGTTATATTATTATATAAAAAGAAAAATGTGAACTCTATGAGAGAAATGGAGATATAAAAGCAAACCAAATGAAATTGCAGTGAAAAATAAAATATTTAAAATGAGAAGTTCACCAAATTGGGTTAATGGCAGATTATATTCTGCAAAAGAAGACTTAATAATAGAAACCAACCATAATGAAGCATAGAGCAAATAATTTTAGTACGTCTAATACAGCTGTATGCTTATATACATGTATAAAATAGTAATAATTTTAATATATCAAATCCAACTGTATATACAGCATAAATATTTAGATATAAGCATATAAAATACATACACATGTGTGTATGTGTAATTCTATATATATAAACTAAAATATTATGATATTTCTCCAGAAATAATTCAAATTTCAGGAGAGAAATTAGAAACAGATCCCTGTATATATAAGAAATGGAATATGACAGGAGTGCAATTAGTGTCATCAAGGTTTCTTTTGAGACACTCAAAATAATTCTCTAGATTATTTAAGTACAACATCTATGGTTCATGTGAAAATTCTCTCAGAAAAAGAAAAAAGTACTGAAAGAAGTCTTTAAAACTTCTTTTATCCCTATTAAAAAGTGCTTTCTATGTATATATACACAACACACACACACATGCATGTGTGCGTGTGTGCACACTATTTAGCAATTAGTAGATTTTTGTTGGGCTTCCCAGGTGGTGTTAGTGGTAAAGTACCCACCTGCCAGTTCAGGAGAAACAAGAGATGAGGGTTTGATCCCTGGGTTTGGAAGATCCCCTGGAGGAGAGCATGGCAACTCATTTCACTATTCTTGCCTGGAAAATCCCAAGGACAGAGCAGCCTGCCAGGCTTCGGTCCAATTCATAGAGTCACAAAGAATCAGACATGACGGGAGCAACTTAGCATGCATGCACAGACTTTTGTTAGGACCTTTAAAGTAATATATATGATTGTGCTAAACATAGGTGAGCAAGTGGGAGAGAAAGTAAGGTATTCTTCTAAGTAAACAAAATCCTAAAAATATAATAGCTATTTTTGTTGAGAACTTTCTATATGCCAGGTATTTCCTATAGGTTATCTCAATAACTGTGTTGTTAACATTAACACAGACCACTGATATATGTTACTTGAACTTCATAAGTTTGCTGGGTAAAGTTCTCTGTCATTAGGAACTCAAAACCTAATGAAAAGAATATAGACAAAACATAGATATAATGAAAATAAATTAACTACATATGTTTCATCATTAAATCTGTAAGGAAAAAAATGTTTGAATTCCAAGGATGGAATAATTTAAGTGCATATAAATCAGTCAAGAATAGCTCAGGGAGATGAGCTTTTCATGTTTTTAGTAGGAAGAATCAGTCTATTCTCATCATATATTTATGTTGTAGTAAGGGATTGGCCACCTCATGTGAAGAGTTGACTCATTGGAAAAGACCCTGATGCTAGGAGGGATTGGGAGCAGGAGGAGAAGGGGACGACAGAGGATGAGATGGCTGGATGGCATCACCGTCTCGATGGGCATGGGTTTGGGTAGACTCTGGGAGTGGGTGATGGACAGGGAGGCCTGGTGTGCTGCGATTCATGGGGTCGCAAAGAGTCAGACACAACTGAGCAACTGAACTGAACTGAACTGAACTGAAGGGGTTGGAGATGGAGAATTATTTTCCTAGCTAGGTGGAATATGTGAACACAATTTTGACTAGAAGGTAACTAGAGTTAAACAGTGTAAGATAAAATAATAGAAATCCTTAATCAAGATTAAGAAAACAAAATCAAGATTTTATATTTCAATCAATGGGCAAATCATGTTTTTAAGAATCAGAAGATAATTAAATAGATACAGGCAGAAAGAACTGCATGAAAAATCTTGAAGAGGGAAGAAGCTGGGTATGGGCAAATTGTGCACTATAGTGATTAAGAACACCACAGCGTTTGGAGTCAAATGCCTGTACTCAAGTCAAGATTCTACCATTGAATAGGTGTGTGATTGTACACACGGTTCTTAATTTCTTTGTATCTCAGGTCAAGAGCAAAAGAGTGAGCACTAAAACCTCTCTCATACTGTTTTAAAAATTAAAGAATCTAAGCAATTACAACAATATCTCATAGACAGTAAACACTGCATAAATATTAGTTTTTTAATGAATTAATTTATTTTAATGGAGGATAATTATTTTACAATATAGTAATGGTTTTTGACATAAATGTTAGTTTTTATCATTAGTGTTATTTTGTCTCTCCAACAAAGAGTATTGAAGAGATGCCCAGGATGGCAGCGCAGGAAGACCCTGAGTTCACCTCCTCCCAAGGGCACATAAAGTCTACATCAACATATAGAGAAATTCCACTTGAAGAAGACCTGAGTGTTTATTGAACAGCTACTACATATAGAAGGACCACACAGAAATGAGCAGGAAAGATGGAGACAGGGTATCCTGAAACAGCAACCTGCAGTGAGGAGGGAATATTGCTGAAGGGCTTGAGCCACCACACCAAGCAGACTTCCCTTCCCTAAAACAGGAAAAAACACACAAACAGCAGTTTTAAGGGCACCTTGAGGACCCTGGAATGTTAGGTCCATGAATCAAGGCAAATTGGAAGTGCTCAAACAGGAGATGGCAAGAGCAAACATCAACATTCTAGGAATCAGTGAACTAAGATGGACTGGAATGGGTGAATTTAACTCAGATGACCATTATGTCTACTACTGTGGGCAGGAATCCTTAGAAGAAATGGAGTAGCCATCATAGTCAGCAAAAGAGTCTGAAATGCAGTACTTTGGATGCAATTTCAAAAACGACAGAATGATCTCTGTTTGTTTCCAAGGCAAACCATTCAATATTGCAGTAATCCAAGTCTATGCCCCAACCAGTAACACTGAAGAAGCTGAAGTTGAATGGTTCTATGAAGACCTATAAGACTTTCTAGAACTAATACCCAAAAAAAGATGTGTTTTTCATTATAGGGGACTGGAATGCAAAAGTAGGAAGTGAAGAAACACCTACAGTAACAGCCAAATTTGGCCTTGGAGTACAGAATGAAGCACGGCAAAGGCTAATAGAGTTTTGCCAAGAGAATGCACAGGTTATGGCAAACACCCTCTTCGAACAACACAAGAGAAGACTCTACACATGGAGATCACCAGATGGTCAACACCAAAATCAGATTGATTATATTCTTTGCAGCCAAAGATGGAGAAGCCCTATACAGTCAGCAAAAACAAGACCAGGAGCTGACTGTGGCTCAGATCATGAACTCCTTATTGCCAAATTCAGACTGAAGTTGAAGAAAGTGGGGAAAACCACTAGACCATTCAGGTATGACCTAAATCAAATCCCTTATGACTATACAGTGGAAGTGAGAAATAGATTTAAGGGACTAGATCTGATCGACAGAATGCCTAATTAACTATGGATGGAGATTTGTGACATTGTACAGGAGACAGGAATCAAGACCATCCCCAAGAAAAAGAAATGCAAAAAAGCAAAATTGCTGTCTGAGGAGGCCTTACAAATAGCTGTGAAAAGAAGAGAAGTGAAAAGCAAAGGAGAAAAAGAAAGATATACCCATTTGAATGCAGAGTTCCAAAGAATAGCAAGGAGAGATAAGAAAGCCTTCCTCAGAGATCAATGCAAAGAAATAGAGGAAAACAACAGAATGGGAAAGGCTAGAGATCTCTTCAAGAAAATTAGAGATACCAAGGGAACAGTTCAGGCAAAGATGGGTTCAATAAAGGACAGAAATGGTATGGATCTAAAAGAAGCAGACAATATTAAGAAGAAGTGGCAAGAATACACAGAAGAACTGTACAAAAAAACTCTTCATGACCCAGATAACCATGATGATGTGATCACTCACACTCACCTAGGGCCAGACATCCTAGAATGCGAAGTCAAGTGGGCCTTAGGAAGCATCACTACCAACAAAGCCAGTGGAGGCAATGGAATCCCAGTTGAGCAATCCTGACAGATGATGCTGTGAAAGTGTTGCAGTCAATATGCCAGCAAATTTGGAAAACTCAGCAGTGGCCACAGGACTGGAAAAGGTCAGTTTTCATTCCAATCCCAAAGAAAGGCAATACCAAAGAATGCTCAATCTACTGCACAATTGCACTCATCTTACACACTAGTAAAGTAATGCTCAAAATTCTCCAAGCCAGGCTTCAGCAATATGTGAGCCATGAACTTCCAGATGTTCAAGCTGGTTTTAGAAAAGGCAGAGGAACCAGAGATCAAATTGCCAACATCTGCTGGATCATCGAAAAAGCAAGAGAGTTTCAGAAAAACATCTGTTTCTGCTTTATTGACTATGCCAAAGCCTTTGACTGTGTGGATCACAATAAACTGTGGAAAATTCTGAAGGAGATGGGAATACCAGACCACTTGACCTGCCTCTTGAGAAACCTGTATGCAGGTCAGGAAGCAACTGTTAGAACTGGTCATGGAACAACAGCCTAGTTCCAAATAGGAAAGGGAGTAACTCAAGGCTGTATATTGTCACCCTGCTTATTTAACTTATATGCAGAGTACATCATGAGAATTGCTGGGCTGGAGGAAGCACAAGCTGGAATCAAGATTGCTGGGAGTAATATCAATAACCTCAGATACACAGATGACAACACCCTCACAGCAGAAAATGAAGAAGAACTGAAGAGCCTCTTGATTTAAATGAAAGAGGAGAGTGCAAAAGTTGGCTTAAAGCTCAACATTCAGAAAATGAAGATCATGGCATCTGGTCCCATCACTTCATGGCAAATAATGGGGAAACAGTGAAAACAGTGGCTGACTTTATTTTTTGGGGCTCCAAAATCACTGCAGATGGTGACTGCAGCCATGAAATTAAAAGATGCCTACTCCTTGGAAGGAAAGTTATGACCAACCTAGACAGCATATTAAAAAGTAGAGACAGTACTTTGTCAACAAAGGTCCATCTAGTCAAGGATATGGTTTTTCCAGTAGCCATGTTAGGATGTGAGAGTTGGATTATAAAGAAAGCTGAGCACCGAAGAATTGATGCTTTTGAACTGTGGTGTTGGAGAAGACTCTTGAGAGTCCCTTGGACTGCAAGGAGATCCAACCAGTCCATCCTAAAGGAGATCAGTCCTGGGTGTTCATTGGAAGGACTGATGTTGAAGCTGAAATTCCAATACTTTGACCACCTGATGCAAAGTGCTGACTCATTTGAAAAGACCCTGATGCTGGGCACGATTGAGGGCAGGAGGAGAAGGGGACGACAGAGGATGAGATGGTTGGATGGCATCACTGACTCAATGGACATGAGTTTGGGTAGACTGCGGGAATTGGTGATGGACAGGGAGGCCTGGCGTGCTGAGTGACTGGTTCAGTCACTCAGTCAGACACGACTGAGTGACTGAACTGAACTGACTATATGGAAAGAAAATATGTTTACTAATCCCAAAGCATCTACCAGTTAGAGGCACCAGCCTTTTGTTTGAGTTCCCCTGGGACTCTTCCTCGTCTGTACTCATTGTCTCCAACAACACTGCCAAGATGATATTGGCCCAGGAGCTGCCTCTGGCCAGGGGCTTCGGTGCTAGAAGTCCACCAAGGCAGTCTCAGGTGCGGTGCCTCCAAGGACTGCCCCTGGCCAGGATTCTTCCAGCACCTTTTGCCTCACTAAGGCAGCTTTGGGCTCACCTCCCCTGGGATGAAACCATGTCCTGGTCATGTTCTGGGCCTGGCCACTCCACCACGTTGACCTCGGGCCTGGTGCTCCCTAGGGACTGCCACAGACTGAACCCACTCCAGCTCCAGCCCGCCTACCAAAGCTGTCAGACACAAATAATCTAAACAGAAGGATCTTCTTCACAGAGCCACTCCCTGAAGACTGGAGAGAGGGCTGTTTTGGCTAATTCATAGAAACAGAAACTGAAAGTCAAAAAAGGAGACAGAAGAATATGTTCCAAACAAAAGACCCAAATAAAACCCCAGTAAAAAAAAAAAAAAAAGAAAGCTAGTGAAATGGAAATAAGTATTTTGCTGAATAAAGAGTTTAAAGAAGCAGTCATGAGGATACTCACCATACTCAAGAGAAGAATGGAAGAATTCAGTGAGAATGTCAACAAAGACTTTAAAAATATAAGAAAGAACCAATCAGAAATACAGAATACAATAACTAGAATAAAGTACAGGAAGCATAGAGTCTCAAACCAGATGAAAACAGAGATCCACCCAATCATATTATAATTGAAATGAAAAAAAATTAAAGATAGATTCTTAAAGGCAGCAAAACAAAAAGAACTAATCATAAACATGGGGGACCAAAGATTAGCCGCTGATTTTTCAGCAAAAACTTTGTAGGAAAGAAGGAAGTGGCAGAATATATTTAAACTTAGAGCCTGAAACACTGTACTTTGATAAGGTTATCTTTTCAGAAAAACTGCTTTTTCACTGAACTTTTCTATTTAGTCTCTATTTCATTTATTTCTTCTATGATTTTTTTTCTTTTTTTTCATTCATTTTTTATTATTTGGAGGCTAATTACTTTACAATATTGAAGTGGGTTTTGTCATACATTGACATGAATCAGCCATGGAGTTACATATATTCCCCATCCCGATCCCCCCTCCCACCTCCCTCTCCACCCGATTCCTCTGGGTCTTCCCAGTGCACCAGGCCCAAGCACTTGTCTTATAATAAGAATCATAGAAGATATTTCTTCTACAATTTTTATTATAAGCAGAGACTTTCTACTAAGTTTAGGTTTTATTTATTCTTTTTCAGATTACTTTAGATATAAAGTTAGATTATTTATTTCAGATTTTTCTTGTTTCCTGAGGTAGGCTTGTATTGTTACATACTTCTCTCTTCGAACTGCTGCATCTCAGTGATTTTGGATTGTTGTGTTTCCATTTTCAATGTTTCCAGGTATTTTTTTTTATCTCCTCTTTGGTGTCTTCAGTGGCTCATTGGTTGTTTAATAGCATGTTGTTTGGTCTCCACATGTTTGTGTATTTTTCAATTTTTTTTCTTGCAGTTGATTTCTAGTTTCATACTGTTGGGAAGTGGAAGGGAGATTCAGGAGGGAGGGGACATGTGTATACCTATGGCTGATTCATGTTGATATTAGCAGAAGCCAACACAATACTGTAAAGCAATTATCTTCCAATTAAAAATAAATAAATACCCAAGAACCAGCCTGAATAAGCTCTAATTGAACATGTTCCATGTCTGATTCTAACTGTTGCTTCTTGGCCTGCATACAGGTTTCTCAGGAGACAGGTAATGTGGTCTGTTACTCCCATCTCTTTAAGAATTTTCCAGTTTGTTGTGATCCACACAGTCAAAGACTAGCATAATCAATGAAGCAGAAGTAGATATTTTTATGGAAACCCTTTGCTTTTTCTTTGATCCAATGAATGTTGGTAATTTGATCTCTGGTTCCTCTGCCTTTTCTAAATCCGTCTCATATATCTGGAAGTTCTCAGTTGACATACTGCTGAAGCCTAGCTTGAAGGATTTTGAGCATTACCTTACTAGTATGAGAAATGAGCACAATTGTATGGTAGCTTGGGAGTATTTCCCCAAATATTATTTTAATTAGAAAGATAAATGATAACTTTACAGTTATTGAAAGATACCACCTCTACCTGTGATTAATGTTAGAGGCATAACTTCAAAATAAGTCACATTAACAAATCACTGGTAACAAACACTGAACATTACAGAACATCACTTCCAAGTCATTCTTGCCAAAAATGCATTTCTGAAATCTAATCATGAGGAAATATCAGAAATACTGAAATCAGGTATATTCTATACAGTGGTTGATCAGTACTCTTCTAAAATGTCAAAGTCAAGAAAGACCATGAAAAAGTGAGAAACTATTAGAGAAAAGAGGAGACTAAGGAAACCAAGTAACTAAACACAATGAGGGTCCTGCCTGGATTCGATTGTAGAGCAAAGGGGACATTTGTGGGGAAAGTTATGAAATGCAAATGTGTTTGCAAGACTAGAAAGAAGCAGAAATCTTTGTGTACTATTGGTGAAAATGTAAAATGGTACAGCCACTATGGAAAAAAATGTGTAGGCTCTTCAAAAATTTCAAAATAAAACTACCATTTCTTATAGGGAAAAAAAAGGCGGGAAAGGACTTTAAATCCTCTGATAATATTTCAGTTTGTTAGATTCAGTCAATCAGTCTGTCTGTCTGTTGAGACAACTCTACCAACCATTCTGGTTTTGGTTCCTCAAGGTATCTAGTTAAGCATGTGCTCTGTGACTTCATTGAGGCCATTGATAAAAATAATGAAAATAAGAAGATGAAGGACAGAGCCCTAGTGCAAATCACTATAGAAATCTCTCCAGTTTAATATTAATTCAATAGTTAGCATGCTTCAGGTATCTAATCTAATCAGCTCTAAATAGTAGACTGCATTAGGCATCCCAGGTTGCACTAGTGGTAAAGAAACAATCTGTCAATGTAGGAGATGTAAAAGATAAGGTTCAATCCCTGCATTGGGAAGATCCCCTGGAGGAGGGCATGGCAGGCCATTCCAGTATTCTTGCCTGAAGAATCCCATGAACAGAGGAATGTGGTGGGCTACGGTTCATGGGGTTTCAAAGAGTCAAATACAACTGAAGCAACTGAGTGTGCACACAAGAATAGTAGACTATATTATTCACCTAAGCCAAGGAATTGCATAATTGGAGGACTATGTAAAGTCAGGGAGCTCAGGAAAAATCTCTTAAACTTAAATCTGAAAATGCAGCTCTGATACTTCTCATCACTGTAGCTGTTCAGTTCCTAACTGGGCTACAGTTTTAGGGCTACATTTCCTCTGAATCATAAACCTGTGTTTTTAAAGAGTAGACAGGAGCACTATAAATTACCTTTGTGTGTTTCTCATAGTGTTACCTGTGTGCTAAGCCGCTTCAGTGGTATCTGACTCTTTGTAACCCTGTGGACTGTGGCCCACTAGGCTCCTCTGTTCATGGGATTCTCCAGGCAAGAATACTGGAGTGGGTTGCCATGCCCGCCTTTAGGGAATATTCCAGATCCAGGGATCAAACCTACATCTCTTGCATCTCCTGCACTGGCAGGTGAGTTCTTTACCACTGGTTCCACCTAGAAAGCCCTCTCATAGTTTTTGACCTGGAAAATTTTTGGTGAAAACAATATGGGTTTCATAGTCAAACCTATTCTGAAGATGCTATCTTAGAGGTTCACGTTGCCTGTTAGCATCATAAAGATTAAAAAAAATCCCTCAGTGCCGAGGGCCTTACTTGACCAGAAAGTACCTGAGACATCACTTAACACTGCAGGGAACTGCAGTTGCAGAGCGCAGGGAGAGAGCCTTAGGGTCCTGTGAAACCAGGTCTAACACCCCAGAGAGAGGCCCTCAACATCATGTGCGGTGGAACACCAACATGTAGAGGAGCCAAAATCCTGTGTGAGGAGAGGTCTGGGCCTCCGGGTGTTCTTCTAGTTCTATTTCACTCTGCTGAAAGTTCCCAGAAGCTCAGTGTTGTTCCTCATTGGCTACTCATTCTTGCAGAAGAGTGTGGAGGACATGGAGGGTAACCATGATTCCAGAAAGACAGCAGAGGAGCCACAGTCAGTCCTGGCTCAAACTGAGTGGAGGTATTTGGATGGTTCTCCACAACAAAGGAAAACAGTTCTTTGTGGAATACAGTGTCTTTAAAAGGTGTGACTCTTGGGTAACGTGCTTCTCATTCTCATGGCTAATTTCAATCATTCTGTAAGATGTAGCTACAGTGACATGGTCTACTCTCTAGAATGAACTGGAAGAAAGAGCTCCTTATTTTCTGCTCCCTCAAACCCTCTGAAAAGTCCTTTTTCTATCAGAGTGTCAGAGGTCAGAAGAAAGAGAATAGGCTCCACTGTGTTTGCTGTCTTTGTGGAGGAGGACCACAGTAGGTACGGAGGAGTGAGGCTGGCCTCTGCTTCATATAAACCAGGACTGACATTGCATCATCCTCCCCCTCTCCCTACGTGCACTGGGACTGAGGGATTATGAGACTGTCAAGACATGATTTCAGTGTTTCTATTATCCAAACAACACGCCTCTGCCCCTGCCTCCTTGCCCAAGAGGTGACCTGACTCAGCAAGATTACCCTCCGTCCAGCATAAAAATTCAATCTTCCCATTTGTTCACCCGTGTCTTCTCCCACACATGGAAGAGGCCAAGTGTGTTTAATGACCAGAGATTATTTTGTAATCCACTGGGCTACCACCCTGCAGAGACTCCTGCTGAGATCAGAATGTTCATTTCCCTGTCAGAAGTCAGCTGTGGGGTTAATCCATGTTGTGTCAGAAGAGTTCAAGGTTTTCCCCTCAGCTCAGATTTTAGACCACATGTCAGTGACCAGCTGCTTTGGGTAGCGGCAGGAGTCGTTTTCCCAGACCCCTAAACAAGAAGTTTTTTAAAAGTTTTTCCAATTTCTAAACATGTGCATTCCCCCACCCAGTCCACCTTCTCTGCTTCCTGTTTTTCTATTTTTCTTGGCAGTTGTTGGTGTTGGGTAAATATTCCTTTCATGGAGGAGCTTGTCTGTCAGGTCCCATAGAAAGAAAATGGCAAGTTAATGAATTCAGGATTGTGTGTGGCAGAAGGTGAGTTTCAATCCCATGTGCCACATCTGGCAGCAGGATGAAACAAAAAGTAACAATGGAGTGAAAATGCAGCACTCAGAAACCTGAGGTTAAAACAGAATTCTGTAAATATCCTAAACGTAAATATCCCTAAAACAGAGAGCATGTGATGAAAGAGAAGAAAGGGGGACCAGGAGAAACAACTTCAAAGCAGTCATTATTGGAACTCTTAAAAAATACTTAAAAAGCAGCAAAGAGAAGTGTTCAAAATGACACCAATCCAAAAATGTAGTGTTTTAGGTTATTGCCTTCCCGGTGATGTCTGATGGGGGCGGCAGTAATGGAATGCCAGGAGCACGGCATCTTCCTCAAGATGTCAGAGTTGCTGGAGGCACAGCCCCCTCAATGTCTCCTTCTCTGTGACAATGCTGCTGGAGCTTTAGGGAAAATGCAGGATGACAGGGCATTATTGCAAGTAGGTTTAGCAGGATTAATGTTTTCCAAAACCTTATGTGCTTTAACATTTTCCCAGTATCCCAGGTCACAAATATTTATCCACTTAATGAGTTGGGAGCCAGGAACATATATCTTGTTTAAAGCAGAATTTAATATGCACAATAGAAGAGGACACCCTCATATAGAAGAAAGTGAAGACTTCCTTGGATATGGTCTTGTAAATTTTAAACAGAAGACTGAAGCTTTGAAATGACACTGAAGAAGGAACTAATCCCATAAACAAAAGACCATTCCAAAGGGGGCATATATATCAAAGATTTGTATAAAATGGTAAAGATACTAAAGTGATATCAACAGAAGTTTATAAAATTTAAAATTCAAAGAGCACTAAGTCAGGGCTCCATTTAGCAGAAAGTCCTTCCCTGGAAGAAAGGAAATATTCTTTCTGAACATTTGAGTGCCTTAAGAGAATGACACTCTGATTTCCTCATGAAAAGCAAAAATACTACTTTCTATGTAGACTCTTTAGACAAACAGATCAGGCAATCATGTCTAAAAATGTTGCTGGTTGAAAGAGAGAAGCATCTCATTTTACTTCTACAAAGTGGTAGAAATTTTCATTTGCCTAGACCACTAACAAGTCTTTCTTTGCCAAAACCAAAAAAAAAAAAAACAAAAAACCAAAAACATAAAAAAAACTTAAAAGCAATAACAAAAACTGCAGATGAACAAACACAAATCCTCAGTGGTGCAATTAACTCCAAGAAATCTATGTGCTCATTGGGCAGCTGATCATCCCTGACTTCTCAGCTTACACTTGTACCTCATTCCTCACCAGATGTCAAGTTCAACATCACTTTAATATTTGCTAAGTGAACAAACAATAACTGGATGGAAAGCTGATATCAAATAAAACTGCTCATCTTCCTTGAAGACTTGAAGGTAAGGAAATTTAAGGCAAAATTTTCCAGGAGAAGAAAATTTGGTGTTTTATTTAATTATTCAAGAGGTCTTATGATGTTATCTAGTAGGTTAGAGAAAGTCTTTCTGTAAAGGATAGACCCTCTATAAAGGATACAGAAGAATTCTTAGGAGCCATAATGCATTGATGTTATGAGTTACCACTCCAGGGACCAAGACCCCCCTAAGGCCAATTAGACAGGTTTCATGTAGACCATGTATTATGAAGGGATGCCAGAGTCTGAGCATAAACTCCTGTATATATAGGGTAAGAAAGGTTGTCTTGTCAGAGGCCTTTTTGCAAGGATGTAAGGGAACTGCATAGGAGAAAACTGACCTCAGGGAAATACAGAGACTCACTGGGAAACCCCTGTCCAGGGACAATAATCTACTGGTGAGATTAAAAGAAAAATTCTGAGAACAGCAGAATATCAGTTACTCTATTTTTCCAAAGTCTTGCAAACTCCGACCCAGGGACTTGGACCAGACACCTGGGGAGAGGGGTGTATAAATGGTAGGACTGTATGAATAAAACTGCTACAAAACATTTGAGTTCAAGGTAATGCCCTTTATGTACCAGTGTAACAAAATGACTATAAAGGATTTATCCTTCTCTTTACTAAAGCATGAGTGAGTGCATGCTAAGTCTCTTCCATCATGTCTGATTCTGTGTGACCCTGTGTCTATGGGATTCTCCAGGCAAGAATACTGGGGTGGGCTGCCGTTCCCTCCTCCAGGGGATCTTCCTGACCCAGGGATTGAACCCACATCTCTTATGTCTACCTGCACTGGCAGGCAGGCTCTTTACCACTATCACCGCCTGGGAAGCCCCACTGGAAAGAAAATGAAAGAATGAGTGGTTATCGCCAGAAGTGATTGAGACTTGAAGCTACAGTTGCCGACATCAAGGTTACATTTTTTTTCACGTTTATCCTCTAGTGGATTCCCACTGTACTCTGAATAAAACTCAAACTCCTTGCCAAGGTGAATAAAATTGTATGCATTGATCCCTCTCTTCCCCATCCACTATTTTCCCTCCCACTCTCTCTCTTTCTGTTTTTCTTGCTGTTTCATAAGCAAACCAAACTATTGCAGCATCTGGGCCTCACACTGGCCTCCCCTTCATTCTGATCTGTCCTTACCCTAAATCTTCACCTGCTTCCTCTCCCATTTCAAGCACTTTTTTTTTTTTTTGCTTAAATGTCACTTTCTTAGAGACACCTTTCCTGAGTTCTAGAACTTGTGAGGAAGAATTAGAGTTGGATTAAGATTTCCTTGTTCTGAAGAATGAGACTAAATCAGAATCAGTGCTACTTCGTTAACAATAATTCTGTTATGCTCTGGGTCTAGGGTGACCAGAAACATGTGGGCATCACAGATATGTCTCAGGGTCAGACTGTGATACCTTTTTTTATTACAACACTATTCAGCACCATGATTTGAACATTCTTTGAACCAATGTGACTCTGTAGAGATGAATGCTGGAAGGTACTATATACAAACTCTCAGCATTCAGAAGTAATAGATCAAACATGGAAAGCAGATCATTCTGGAAATTAAATTTCTAAGAAACAAGGAACTCTACTAAGTCATAGAAGAACCTCCAGTATTGTGGAATCACATTTGCATACACACTTCAAGATATCAGAGTAGGGATGGACTTCCTTGATGTCATTTATCCTATAGTCAGCAACACTGAAGTCTGTTTGGAGCATAGCAAAATGAGTTCAAGAGTGAAAACCAGTCATCTTACATCCAAATTTTGACAAATAGGCAACCTTTTTTAATTCTTTCTCTATGATACAAGGTAATGATAGAATTAACAGAAAAGAGAACTGACCATGAATAATTTTTACTCCTTCATTCTCAAATACCATGAGTGAGTATTTACTGAAAAGACTGAATGCAGATGAGGGATGCATCTTATTGTCAATTTTTGGTTTAAAACATGCTTTTAACTTTGGAATGTTTATAAGCAAGTTTGTTTATCTAAAGTCAATCGCACCCCAGTGAATTTCCTAAAGTTATTATAAGGGTAACTCATTTAATATCAGGCATCTTTAACTCATATCTGTTTTATAAGTCTTGGCACCATGCAAGTGAAGATGAAAAGAGATACTACCATAGTTTATAAACAAAAGAGGGGAGCGACTAATGTTACATGAATCTGTTCACACTGGAGAGTGCCAGGATATTTTTTTAAGATAATGCTGATTTTTGTGATAGTTACTTAATAGACACAATCTGCCCCAATTGCCCTTCCTCAGTACAAATGAAGTAGGGCTTCTGCAAGTACAAGTGGGCATGGTAGCAGTATTCACATGTCCAGGGTATCAGATTCTTGCTCTGTTCACTCATGTGAGATGTGTAAATGGGGAGTGAAGTAAGCCAGAAAGATAAAGAACATTATAGCATACTAACACATATATATGGAATTTAGAAAGATGGTAACGACAACCCTATATGCAAAACAGAAAAAGAGACACAGAAGTACAGAACAGACTTTTGAACTCTGTGGGAGAAGGTGAGGGTGGGATGTTTTGAAAGAACAGCATGTATATAATCTACGGTGAAACAGATCACCAGCCCAGGTGGGATGCATGAGACAAGTGCTCGGGCCTGGTGCACTGGGAAGACCCAGAGGAATCGGGTGGAGAGGGAGGTGGGAGGGGGGATCGGGATGGGGAATACGTGTAAATCTATGGCTGATTCATATCAATGTATGACAAAACCCACTGAAAAAATAAATAAATAAATAATAAATTTAAAAAAATTTTTTTAAAAATGGGGAAATATTCTAGAATATTCTCAAAATTCACAGAACACAGACCCAGGAAAAGACCTCCATCACAGTAATGTAACCATTCCAAGTATAGGCTGTATTTGGGGTGGGCCCCAGAATTATATTCAAAGTAAACTTTAGGGGTTTATCTAGAGCTGTAATTTCTTATTTAGGGGGAACCTAAGTGCCTGGGTTCATCTCAGATATTTCTTCTGAAACCTCCATGTAGGCAGTGCTGATTCATTATAAAGGTATATGTCCTAAAATAGATTTCTTTAAAATATACATGATTTGGAGAGAGAGAGTTGATGCTAGAATTAAGGGACAATCCAAGATGAATCCAGAGCATCTTATAGCACAAATAAGGAGGAAATTGCTCAAAAAAAGAAAAATAGCAAAGTTTGGTACTACATAACCTATAACTCTTAATAAGTGTCCCAGTTGATGCTGAGGTTGTCAATTCTGAACTAAATTTTGAAAGCACAGAACTAGAGCCACCATCTTAACATTTTGCCTTTTAGTAAATAGATGAGGGCTGTGAAACTGGGTCGTTTTCAAAGTTAAAGTCAGATTGATTGCACCACCAGCTGCTAAGGTAAATGTACCCTTAAGTTGAGCTGAGATACATTATTTATGGACCACTTACACATAAATGATATTTTGGTAGCTTATTGGAATACTGAATATTCTTCTAGGTACAGAATCTGCTAACAAGATGAACAATGGAGACCACTATCTGGCAGTATTTTATGTTTCAAAGACAAATGTTTAGGGCTAAGTCTCAGAGACTTCGATAGGAGCCTGGCCAGCCATCCCAGCAGCTATAACCTCACTTTATAAGGCAAAGGAGTCAGTGAACTTGACCAGCCTTTGACTCCTTCCATTGTCAAATATTCTCTTTTGTTGGTTCCTATTTTCCTTTTTGATGATTTGTTTTCTCATTTTAGTGAAGTATGTCCATGGAAGTCTCTTAAGAAAAAACAAGGTAAGTAATTTTCAAACTTGTCTGTCTGAAAATGAGTTTTTTGTATTTACATATTGGATTTGTAGTTGAAGAATCAATTATTTGAAATTGAAATTCATGACAAGGTTGTAACACAATTTCTAATGCATTGTCTCACTGTCTTCCATTTATATTTTGCTAGACTGGAAGCCATGCTTATTCTCTCTCTTTTCTTCACAACATAATTGTTTCTCTGGAATTTTTAGGATCTTCTCTTATTCCAAATACTCTGTAACTCGTATTGTTATTGTGTCTACCCAGACACAATATTGGTCTTTTTATTCATTTAGCTGGAATCTCACATCCTTTTGTTCTGGTAAATTTTCTAATATAACTTCTTTGATAATTTGTGCCCCTCTATTTCCTCTGTTTTCTTTAAGGAGTCCTCCTCATAGTTGTTTGGCTGCTAGAATTGATCCTCTAATTTTCTTACATTTTTATCTCTAATTTTCCATCTCTACCTTTTGGCCCTACTTTCTTGACGATTTCTTCAAATTTATTTCTGCAAGTCTTCTATCAAGTTTTCGTTTATGCTATCATATTGTTTTTAATTTTTAAAAGCTTTTTACCTCCTTTTTATAGTATCTATTATTTTTATGAAAATAGTATCATCTTTTATTTATCTCAGTGTGTTTATCAAAGTTCCATTTTAAAGTTATCTTACGTCCCTTGCATTGTTACACTGGGATCCAACTGATCCCAACCACAGTTGAACTGGGAGGTCTGGAGGTCAGGCCCAAGAGCTGACTCTTCCTTTAGGCTGGCACATAGCTAGCTCCTAAAATTGCTGAATGAAATTTCCTTTGTATAAAATGAACCTGGTCTAAATTGATCTTAATCAAGGTCTAGCTCAAGCTTGACAACAAGTTAGGAGAATCTTGGAAGAGTCAGATTGAAAAATGCCCCAGGAAGACTAATGTTTGATTGCTCTGGGCAGGGCTCTTCACACTGTTATTTTAAGATCTCATTCACCTTTATTTGGAAGAGAGGGGAGATTGCATATCAAATGATGGGATAAGAGGACCAGAGGTGGCTGTGTCCCAAACTCTCTTATCCCACTTTGTAAAAAGCTTTACATTGAAAAGCTTTGCAGTTAATAAGAGCCCTCTGCAAATTATTCCAAACACCCTCTGTTGCATAAACACAGTTGTTACAAGTGGAGCAATACTATTGGTGGTGGGAGTTCTTATGGCTTATCTCACATGACTCATATGTTCTCTGCCTAAAAGAAGTTCATGCATGCTAAGTCACTTCAGTCACGTCTAATTTTTTGTGACTCTATGGACTCTGTAGCCCACCAGGATCCTCTGTCAATGGAATTCTCCAGGCAGGAATACTGGAGTGGGTTTTCATGCCCTCCAAGGGGCTTCCCGACTCAGGGATCAAATCTGAGTCTCTTATGTTTCCTGCATTAGCAGGCAGCTTCTTTTCCATTGCATCTCTCATGTTTCCTGCATTGGCAGGCGGGTTCTTTTCCACTTCCACCTGAGAAGCCCCAAAAAGGAGTTCACATATGTTCAATTTTCTCTGTCTCACTACCTTTCCAGTACCTCCTAGAAATTCATGTCTGGAATAATTGCTCAATAAATATTGCCCTGAACTGAACGTTAGTGAATATATATCTACTTTAATTTTTTTTTTTCTTTAAGCTGGAAAAATTGATATTGGAAAGAAAGAAAGGAAAAGGTGACTTTATGATCTTAATTGAGCTAATTAGTCATCCTAAACTTAAATCTTAGGATGTCCAAAGAGTTGGACATGACTGAGCAACTGAGTACAAGCTTAAATCTGGGGTAGACCACATATGCTGATTTCACAGAATTGTTATAATTATATAATAAAGTGAATCTAGTCTTACTAATCTGTAACTAGGTTTGCATAATAAGGTCTATTAACTAGGTTAAATGTTTCTCAGACCTCATTATATACCAAAATCACCAGAAGCACTTAAAAATAAATAGATATCTGAGCCTCAGTACTTCATGAACAGTGTGAAAAGGCAAAAAGATATCACACTTGAAAGATGAACTCCCCAAGTCAGTAGGTGCCCAATATGCTGCTGGAGAAGAGTGGAGAAATAACTTCAGAAAGAATGAAGAGGTTGAGCCAAAGCAAAAACAATGCCCAGTTGTGGATGTGACTGGTGATGGAAATAAAGTCTGATGCTGCAAAAAACAATATTGCATAGGAGCCTGGAATGTTATGTCCATGAATCAAGGTAAATAGGAAGTGGTCAAACAGGAGATGGCAAGAGTGAACACTTACATTTTAGGAATCAGTGAACTGAGAATTGATGCTTTTGAACTGTGGTGTTGGAAAAGACTCTTTAGAGTCCCTAGGACTGCAAGGAGATTCAACCAGTTCTTCCTAAAGAATATTCATTGGAAGTCCTGAATATTCATTGGAAGGATTGATGCTGAAGCTGAAACTCCAATACTTTGGCCACCTGACACAAAGAACTGACTCAATTTGAAAAGACCCTGGTGCTGGTAAAGACTGAAGGTGGGAGGAGAAGGGGATGACAGAGGGTGACATGGTTGGATGGCATCACCGACTCAGTGGACATGAGTTTGAGTAAGTCCGAGTTTGGTAATGGACACGGAGATCTGGATGCTGCAGTCCATGGGGATCGCAAAGAGTCATACACGGCTGGGAGACTGAACTGAACTAAAATGGACTGGAATGTGAATTAATTCAGAGGACCATTATACCTACTATTGTGGCAAGAATCCCTTAGAAGAAATGGAGCAGCCCTCATATCAATGAAAGAGATGGAAGTGCACTACTTAGGTGCAATCTCAAAAATGACAGAATGATCTCTGTTCATTTCCAAGGCAAACCACTCAGTATCACAGTAATCCAAATCTATGCCCCAACCACTAATGCCAAAAGCTGAAATTGAACACGGCTATGAAGACCTACGAGACTTTCTAGAGCTAACATCCCAAAAAGATGTCCTTCTCATCATAGGGGACTGGAATGCAAAAGTAGGAAGTCAAAAGATACCTGGAGTAACAGGCAAGTTTGGCCTTGGAGTACAAATGAAGCAGGGTAAAGGCTAACAGAATTTGGCTATGAGAACACACTAGTCATAGAAAGCACACTCTTCCAACAATACAAGAGATGGCTCTACACATGGATATCACCAGATGCACAATACCAAAACTAGCTTGAGTATATTCTTTTCAGCCAAAGATGGAGAGACTCTATACAGTCAGCTGTGTAATCTGAGCTGACTGTGACTCAGATTATGAACTCCTTACTGCAAAATTCAGGCTTAAATTAAAGAAAGTAGGGAAAGCCACTAGACCATTCAGGTATGACCTAATCAAATCAGGTCATACAGTGGAAGTGACAAATAGATTCAAGGGATTAGACCTGATAGATAGAATGCCTGAAGAACTGTGGATGGAGATTTGTGACTTTGTACAGGAGGTGGTGATCAAAACCATCCCCAAGAAAAAGAAATGCAAAAAGGCAAAATGGTTGTCTAAGGAGGCCTTACAAATAGCTGAGAAAAGAAGAGAAGGGAAAGGCAAAGGAGAAAGGAACGATATTCCTATTTGAATACAGAGTTCCAAAGAATAGCAAGGAGAAATAAGAAAGCCTTCCTCAGTGATCAATGCAAAGAAGTAGAGGAAAACAATAGAATGGGAAAAACTAGAGATCTCTTCAAGAAAATGAGATACCAAGGGAACATTTCATGCAAAGATGTGCACAATAAAGGAGAGAAACTGTATAGAACTAACAAAAGCAGAAGATACTAAAAAAAGGTGGCAAGAATACACAAAAGAACTATAAAAAAGGTCTTAATGACCCAGATAATCACAACTGTGTGATTACTCACCTAGAGCCAGACAATCTGAAATGTGAAGTCAAGTGGGCCTTAGGAAGCATCACTACGAACAAAGCTAGTGGAAGTGATGGAATTCCAGCTGAGCTATTGCAAATCCTTAAAGATGATGCTGTGAAAGTGCTGCACTCAATATGCCAGCAAATTCAGAAAATTTAGCAGTGGCCACAGGACTGGCATGGTCAGTTTTCATTTCAATCCCAAAGAAAAGCAATGACAAAGAGTGGTCAAACTACTGCCCAATTGCACTCATCTCACACACTAGCAAAATAATGCTCAAAATTTTCCAAACTAGTGTTCCACAGTATATGAACTGAGAAATTCCAGATGTTCAAGCTGGATTTAGAAAAGGCAGAGGAAATAGAGATCACAATAGGAAATTGCCCACATCCATTGGATCATTGAAAAAGCAAGAGAATTCCAGAAAAGCATCTACTTCTGCTTCATTGACTACATTAAAGCCTTTGACTGTGTGGATCACCACAAACTGTGCAAAATTCTTAAAAAGATGGGAATATCAGACCACCTTACCTACCTCCTGAGGAATCTGTATGCAGGTCAAGAAGTAACAGTGAGAACCGGGCATGGAACAGTGGACTGGTTCAAAATTTGGAAAGGAGTACATCAAGGTTGTATATTATCACCTTGCTTATTTAACTTATATGCATAGTACATAATGCGAAATGCCAGACTGCATGAAGCACAAGCTGGAATGAAGATTGCCAGGAGAAATATCAATAACCTCAGATATACAGATGACATGACCGTCATGGCAGAAAGCAAAGAGGAACTAAAGAGCCCCTTGATGAAAGTAAAAGAGGAGAGTGAAAATGCTGGCTTAAAACTCAACATTCAAAAAATGAAGATCATGGCATCCGGTCCCATCATTTCATTGCAAATAAATGGGGAATCAATGGAAACAGTGACAGACTTTATTTTGGGAGGCTCCAAAATCACTGCAGATGGTGACTGTAGCCATGAAATTAAAAGACACTTGCTCCTTGGAAGAAAAGCTATGACCAACCTAGACAGCATATTAAAAAGCAGAGACATTACTTTGCTGACAAAAGTTCATCTACTCAAAGCTATGGTTTTTCCAGTAGTCATGTATGATGTGAGAGTTGGATTATAATGAAAGTTGAGCAGTGAAGAATTGATGTTTTTGAACTGTGGTGTTGGAGAAGACTCTTGAGAATCTGTTGGACTGCAAGGAAATCGAACTAATCAGTCCTAAATGAAATCAGTCTTGAATATTCATTGAAAGGACTGATGCTGAAGCCGATGCTCCAATACTTTGGCCACCTAGCACAAACAACTGACTCATTGGAAAAGACCCTGATGCTGGGAAAGATTGAAGACAGGCAGGGAAGGGGACGACAGAGGATAAGATGGTTGGATGGCATCACCGACTTGGTGGACATGAGTTTGAGCAAGCTCTAGGAGTTGGTGATGGACAGGGAAGCCTGATGTGCTGCAGTCCACGGGGTCACAAAGAGTCAGACACAACTTAGTGACTGAACTGAACTGAGCCTCAGAGATTTTAATTCTACCATTTGGGGTAAAACATGGCTAGTGGTATTTTTAAAGCTCCACAGGTGATTCTAATGTGCAGCCAGTGTTGAAATCTATTGGATGAGAGCTCAGTGGATGTTAGTAATCATTCTAGGGTGATAATGAATAACTTGTTCTCAGCAAACTAAAACTTTAACTCTTCAAGCATCACGGAGAAGACAAGAATCTTTGGACTAAAAAATAATCAGTTTATTCTAATATACCCTCATGGTTAGAAATGCTATGGGAAAAATAGTCATATATGGCATTTCTTCTTTTCTCTGCAGCTGCAAAATCCCTTGAATGTGTTAGGTTCTGTGGGAAAAGTGGAGACCAATATTCTAAGTATCAGCAAAATATTTTATAAAACAGAATTTGTAAGTAGCTAATACTCACAGAGGATCTCCTAATTTAATACATCACAAAATCTGATGTATTAAATTCAAAGAGCAATCCCTTAAAAGGAATCAAAGTAATTATCACATGTAAGTTTACAGGTATATTTTAAATGTGTGATTTTTTTTTTTTTACAAAACTTCAAATTGTAAACAGGTTATAAAAGCTTTAATATGTGTACTAAACAAGGTTTTAAGCTATTCTGACATAAATTTAAGTCTAAATTTCTCTATCTTCTTTGGAAGAAACTGCACAATGATGGTTTTTGCTTTCAGTCTTAAAAATAAGACATAAATCTCATAGCAGAATGTTACTACTACTGGGGGATCTATAATTAAGTTATTTCATACTTAAAAGGTAACTTTAGAAAGTAAGTCAGAATAAACATTTTCACATGCTAACAAAATCAGAATAAGGGGAAGGCCACCGGGGATGAATAAAGAACTGATTTCTTTGTAGCTTGTCCAGAGATCTGACTACTTGGAGAATTAATATACAATACTATGTTGAAGGTAAATATATTATTATTATCAATAATAATAAATTTATTCACTGCACTGGAGAGACTACATAAACAACCAAAATTAACCACTTAAAGGAATTACTTCAAAGTTCGGAAACGTAAAATAGAAAATTTGCAATGAGATATTTGTTTCAGAACACCCATACACATTCACACAAAAGTCACCTAAAATGCCTCTGTGGGCTTTCCCATAAAATGCAACTAATATATATATTAAATATACTAATATACATACTAAAACACTTGTTATCAAACATCTAACAGTTGCCAGGCACTGTGCTAAATGCATCTTATCCAATCTTCATAACAATCCAGCCATTATTTCTCCATTTTACAGATGTGGAAACTGCAGCTCAGAGTTCAGATCCCCACTATGCAAAGGGTCATCCGCGAGCAACAGCAACAGCATTACCTGGGAACATGTAAGAACTGTGTATAGGCTCCTTCCCAAAACTATTAAATCAGCATCAACATTTTAACAAAATCTCCAGGTGACTTCTGGAAAGTCCCATGGCCAGAGAAGCCTGGCTGACTGCAGTCTGTAGGGTCACAAAGAATCGGACACGACTGAAGCGACTTAGCACGCATGCACCAAGTGACTCCTATATGAGAGTAGCGCTGGTTTATGTAAGTTGCCACAGCCACGTGTTTAGATGCTACCTGAGTCAGGACTTAGCTTGCTCAGTGTTAGTATAAAGCAGGTTTTAAAATGTATATCCTAGGAAGTAAATGATAATATTGTTTTATAAATTAAAATAAAAGAGGTAAGACTGAAAATGGCATACATAGGTCACCCCAGAGTGAAGGAAGATAAGGAGGGTTGCAGACCCTATAGGTATGAATGGGAGAAGAATTCACACCCAGAGCAACATGACCGTCTGCCCTCTGACTGACAGAGTCTGACATGACCTTAGGTGCAATCAGCATCAATTTCTCCAACAGTCCTACGTGCCAACACCTCACAGTGTCTGTCCCCTCACACTCCACATTGCCAAAAGAGCCATTATCTTGTATGGGTCAGCAGAGACACTGCTTCACACCCCTTGCTGTGGCTGTTATCACCATTGCTGGGACCATTTCCTGAGCCAGGTGTGGGCTCATGCTCCTGTAATAGAATAGCATCACTTGCAGGTTTCCCTGGATATGGACCCCGCCTCTCACTGCAGTTTGCCAAACCCTGGTAAAGGCAGAGCCCAGCTAATTTATGTCTGAGAATCTTCATATCTTATGTGTGTTCTGTCAGCTGCCTCTTGGTGCCTGATATTTTCTTTTCCCTCCTCTTGTTTTCCTATTCCCAAATCCCTTGACTTTGTCCACAGATTCTGCTCTTCAGCTAGTCACAGCTGAAATACTCTGAGAACCTCTCTGTTCACTGTCAGCAGCCAACACAGTATTCCTTGGAGCCCTTAGGAGCTAAAGGCAAGCTGTGACTTATGCATCCTGCAAGAAGAAAGGCCCTGTCCCTCGGGGGTCCTTCTCTCCATATCTGTCTCCAAGTCCAAGTCACGTGACTGTGGGACAGCCCAGTCAGCCTTCAGCTAAGACTTCAATCCTGGCACAGCCTCCTCTGTCTGCTTCCTTCTTCCTACACAGCAATACCTGTTGACATCTCCATATGTAGGACTCTGTTCAGCGCCTAGTGCATTAGAGACGCACAATCAGCATTGATGGTTTTGAATGGATCACCAATTGTCTCTACATACTTCTTCATCAAATTCACCAGTCATGTTCAGACATGTCTGAGCCACCTTAGTGGAGATAGGTTAAGTGCCCAGTGGAATTCTCTTCCATTAATGTGGATGATGGATTCTACAAAGGTCGGTATCATTAGAGATCAGACAGGAGCCCCTGCTCTGTTCCCTCCGCTCTGCACACAGTGCTCCTTGCCTCTCTCCCCTGCAGACTCGTCACCTGCAGCTCCTAGAGGGCTGCCTCATCTCCTGAGACACTTCCACAATCCATCCTGCATTCACATGTAATTCAGACCCAAGCTTGGTTTCCCTGGCTCCCACATGATGTGGTCAAATGGGGCTTATCAGGGCTGCCCAAACTTCCTCCTTGCTGTCGATGCACTCGACCCAGCTCCGAGGAGATGGGACTCCTTGCAGTGATACTCCACCTTCGCCAAGAAATCTCTAGTCCCAGGGAATATGTGAATCACCACACTAGGGAATTATTGTATGCTTGGGTTCATTTCTTTTTATTAGGGAAAATAGCATATAATCAGAAGACCGTGTTAGACACTTAGTCATGTTCGACTCTTTTGTGACCCCATAGACTGTAGTCCTCCAGGCTCCTCTGTCCATGGAATTCTCCAGGCAAGGATACTGGAGTGGGTTGCCATTTCCTTGTCCAGGGTCTCTTCCTGACCCAGGGAATGAACCCAGGTCTCCTGCATTGCAGGCAGATTCTTTACCATCTGAGCCACCGGGGAAGGCAAACCAGAAACTAAACTAAGTGCTGTAAAATCATTGAATGGATTTAATTTAATCCTTACAGCCCCTTTTGTCAGAGAGAAGATTTTTAGGAGAGGAAACTAAGGTTCAGTTAGGCAAATTAACAAGTAAGGTAGCTAAGGAAGTTACACAGTTAATAAATGGTACAGGCTAGATTAAGATTCATGACTAGCCATCTCCACACCTGATCTGAATCTCTTGAAAAGTGTAGACACTGGCCTGAGTGATGGGTTCCTTCTCCTGATGAGGTACCTTTGTGAAGATGTGTACTTGAGCCCAGCAGACAGAGAATTGGTGACTCTGAAATTAAGTGAGAGAAATGATGTGTGCAGTGTCATTTAACTGGTGCACTGGGAAGACCCAGAGGAATCGGGTGGAGAGGGAGGTGGGAGGGGGGATCGGGATGGGGAATACGTGTAAATCTATGGCTGATTCATATCAATGTATGACAAAACCCACTGAAATGTTGTGAAGTAATTAGCCTCCAACTAACAACAACAACAAAAAAAAGACTGCACCTCATCACACCTGTACAGGCTGTTCCCAAGCTAGTTTATAGATGGGGTATAGTTACTCCTGCTGAAATGCTCAGCAAGCCCCTGCTGTGGGGAGAAATCGGAGGTGGTGCTAAACTCTCCCCCAGGTGGCGCTAACGGTAAAGAATCCGCTTGCCAATGCAGGAGACAAGAGACACAGGTTCCACCCCTGGGTGGGGAAGATCCCCTGGAGGAGGACATGGCAATTCACTATAGTATTCTTGCCTGGAGAATCCCATGGACAGAGGAGCCTGGCTGGCTGCAGTCCACAGGGTGGCAAAGAGTCGGACACGGCAGGAGCAACTTAGCACACATGCACTTGAGTGTCAGCAAGACCCTCAGGGCCCAAGGGTGGGCCCTGGGAGTAGTGCTGACAGGAGCATGTCAGCAGAAGGCCCTGCTGACGAGAGCCACCACCACTGTGACGCGGTGATGAGATACGCCCCATAATCTCTGGCCAACAACAGCTACCTCCACCGAGAACCGACTCCTCTCTGGAAGCTGGGCAGCAGCCGGGCACTGGCACCTCCCCCGGGAGGCAGGCCAAGGCCACCCTTGGGAGCCCAGTTGTAGCCTGGGGAGGCCTGGCTCCCCTCACTATGCCCAACGTGAGTCACATATGTGGGAACACAGTGTGCTGAGTTTTCAGGAAGCTCCTTACTGAGGAGAAATAACACATTCCCAAGTGAAGAACTGGCAGGATTAGACACTCTGAAATCTGAGGTTGGGGAGCCTTCTGCGGAGAGTTTCAGTTCTGACTGGGTTCCGTGGCTGGAGTGGGGGGACACCTACAGAAGAAGGGTATGCGTTATTATTTACCATGTGCTTTGGGACATCTGGCCAGCAGCTGTTTACCAGAAGTCATCCCTTTTAAACTTCCGGGTTCACCATCATCACTGCGCAAGGATTTTTTTTTTTCCCCTTAGAGCTGATCTTATTCTTCTGGCACCTCCACCTTTCTGACATTTATTTTTGAAGTGTAACCTAATTCCCTCCTGAAATTTCTGGATGTTTCTCTGAGGTTCTCGCCTTGCTCTTTATTTTAAACACGTTTCTGGGAGTTCTATTTACATGCCTTTCTTAAGGGTCCCCAGACTCCTCTCCATCACCCGGGCTGGGCTGCCAGTGCAAAGCCTCCTTTCATCATTTCGCTCATGTTTGGGTCCTGTCTTGCAGCTCCTTCATGTTCCCACCACACAAACATTTCACTCTACACTCTCACACGAGAACACCCTCAGTGATGTTTACATATAATAACCTACCTTTTTTCCAGGGCTTGAGAAATTCTCTAAGAAAAACTTAGTCATTTGTGGAGGCTTCTTTAAACTTGATCGTTCTGCTGAGTCTCCAGGTAATTACTGCTCATTGCAGTGCTAACGGCAGCCTCAGACTACCTCCTCCATGCCCGCTAAGGACTTTCCTGTGG
Organism: Cervus canadensis; assembly: GCF_019320065.1. Lineage (NCBI taxonomy): Eukaryota > Metazoa > Chordata > Mammalia > Artiodactyla > Cervidae > Cervus > Cervus canadensis. Next base: position 37,770,893 of record NC_057406.1, on the reverse strand, counting down.
CACTAGGCAGAGTTTCCGAAGGTGGGAGGTCACTGCCAATCCCTCCCTGGATGAAATGTGCCACAAAGTGCTGGTTGTCCCACAGGCCTGCCATGGAGACCGAATGTCATCATTGATGGATGCATTTATGTAATAAACACAGCACAATGGTTGGCCTCCTTTCTATCTGCATTATATGTGTTTGATGCTAAATTTGTTTGAATTCCTTCTGAGTCGTCATCTGTTATTCTCACATACTTTGACTCTTGTGATCAGGTGTTCCTACAGAGATGATTCTTGTGAATGTAATAAATCTTTGCAAAGACTTTGCCTTATATCTAGAGAGAGACTATTTTTCCTATCAACTGGCACCTTTTAAATTTACCCTTTTCCTCATTTGTTTCTCCTTTTCTTGCACAAAGATCGCTGGAAATATGTAGTGAATTCTCATTAAAGGCAACACCCTCCTATATTCTCAGGTAAATACGTTTGAGAAATTTAATTATGTTTTTTCCCAGTAAAACAATTTCAGTGATTTTTTTAAAATAAAAATATTTTCTCACTGCTTTGATGAAATGTTGCAAATGTCATTTCTGGTCTTGTTCAGACTCACTTTTTTGGTTGAGAGTAAAAAGATTATATATTCTCACTTATTGCTGAAATACTTTACTGCAGATATTCCAGCACCCCAATGTTCATCGCAGCATGGTTTACAATAGCCAGGACATGGAAGCAACCTAGATGCCCATCAGCAGAGGAATGGATAAGGAAGCTGTGGTACATATACACCATGGAATATTACTCAGTCATTAAAAAGAATTCATTTGAATCAGTTCTAATGAGATAGATGAAACTGGAGCCCATTATACAGAGTGGAGTAAGCCAGAAAGATAAAGACCAATACAGTATACTAACGCATATATATGGAATTTAGAAAGATGGTAACGATAACCCTATATGCAAAACAGAAACAGAGACACAGAAGTACAGACCAAAAATGTTTTGACTATTCTTTTTAAAATCACATTTAATTTGAAAATAGGAAATATGTTTTTAAACCTAATCAGAAACTGAATATATGCCATAAAAGAATGCCAAAAATGTCACAAGAACCAGGAAGAAGTCTTTATTATTTGATTATTTTAATCTAGTTACTTAGTTATAGTAAAAAAATGCATAAAACAATAAATTACTATATTTAGAAAGTAATTATTTTCTCTTAAATCAGACAAATTGGACAAACTTTGGTCCAGTTTATTAAGGCATAACTGATACATAAAAATTGAATATATTTAAGATGTACAAGTGATGATTTAATATATGTATACATTGTGAAGTAATTATCACAATAAAGTTAATCAACACATCCATCACATTATATAGTTAATATTTTCACATGTGTGGTGAGAACACTTAAGATCTGTTCTCGGGAAATTCCAAGTATACAATACATTATCATTCACTATAGTTGTCTGGCTATACATTAGATTCCCAGAACATAGTCATCATATAACTGAACATCTGTACCCTGTGGCCAACATTTACTTATTTTCCCAATCCCCAATTCCTGGCAATCTTCACTCTACCCTCTGCTTCTAAGAGATTTAATGTTTTAGATTTCATATATGAGTGAGATCATGCAATATCTGTCTTTCTCTGTCTGGCTTCTTTTATTTGGTGTAGTGTCCTCCAGGTTCAGTCACGCTGTTGCCACAGCAAGATTTCCTTCCTTTGGAATATAGGTATAGATATAGATGTAGAATTTGTCATTGTCCTTCTTTGGGATTGGAATGAAAACCGACCTTTTCCAGTCCTATGGCCCCTGTTGAGTTTTCCAAATTTGCTGACGTATTGAGTGCAGTACTTTTCAGCATCATCTAGACAGTGTATTAGAAAGCAAAGACATCATTTTACTGACAAATGTCCGTAAAGTCAAAGTTATGGTTTTTCCAGCAGTCATGTACAGATGTAAGAGTTGGACCATAAGGAAGGCTGAGCACTGAAGAACTGATGCTTTCAAATCGTATTGCTGGAGAAGACTCTTGAGAGTCTTCTTGGACTGCAAGAAGATCTTGGACTGCAAGGAGATCAAACCCATTAATCCTAAAGGAAGTCAACCCTGAATATTCATTAGAAGGACTGATGTTAAAGCTGAAGCTCCAATTTGGCCACCTGATGAAAACAGCCAACTCATTGGAAAAGACCTTGATGCTGGGAAAGATTGAAGGCCAAAGGAGAAGGGGGTGGCAGAGAATGAGATGGTTAGATGGCATTACCAATTCAATGGACATGAATTCGAGCAAATTCTAGGAGATAGTGGAGAACAGAGGAGCCTGGCAAGCTACAGTCCACGTGGTCGAAGAGAGTTGGACACGACTTAGTGACCGAACAAGAACAACATAAATGTAAATATATGAATACATACATCTTATATCTTCCTTATCCAATTAACTGTCAACAGACACTTAGTTGTTTTCTTTTCGACTAGTGTGAATAATGCTACAATGAACATGGAAGTGCAGATATGTCTTGGAGATCCTGATAGCATGTCCTAAGGATATATATCCAGAATGAGGTTGCTGAATCATTCATATGATTGATTTTTTGCTTTTAATTTAACAAAATTGTAAGGACTTTTCCATACTTCCTTATTTTCATACTTTCATAACAACTGTACACTGATACGCTCTCACCAACAGTCTACTAGGGTTCTCTTGTGAAGTCTTGCTATCTCTTGTCTTTTGGTAAAAGTCATCATAATAGGTGTGAGGTTTTGATTTGTGTTTTCTTGATGATTAGTGATTTAAAACCCCTTTTCAGGTACCTCCTGGCCATTTTGTTTTCCAGTTATCTGTGTCTCTCCTCTGGAGAAATGTCTATTCATGTTCTTTGCCTATTTTTAATTGGATTATTTTTTTTTTTTCAATTGAGCTGTATATGTTATTTATATTATTTAGATATTAACTCTTTATCACATTTGCAAATATTTTCTCCTATTCCATAGGTGGCCTTTACATTTTGCTGACATTTTCCTCACTGTGCATAAGACTTTTAGCTTGATATAGTCCCATTTGCCTCCAGGGTCACAGATGGATGTGTGTTCTGCCTATTCCTGAGCAGGCAGGGTTACTTCTGGACTGTGGCCGAGCAGAGTCAGAGCTGGGTCATGGGCTGCATAGTCTAGCTAAAGCTATGTCAGTTTTTTTTTCTTTTCTTTTCTTTAAACGAAAAACCAACTCCTACTTTCATTGATCCCTTCTATTATCTTTCTAGTCTCTTTTTCACTTATTTTTCTCTAATCTTTATTATTTTCTTCCTTTTGCTAACTTTGAGCTGAGTTTGCTCTCCCTTTTCTAGTAGAAAGTTAGACTAAAACTATGGAAAGCTGTTTATTTGACATCTTTCCCCCCCTAAATTTAGGCATTTATCATAACAAGTTTTCCTCTAAGAACTGTTTTTGCTGAATACCATGCATTTTAGTGTACTGTGTTTCCATTTTCATTTATCTCAAGATACTTTTTGATTTACTGTTTGAATCCTTTTCTATCTATTGGTTATTCAGGGCCATCTTAATTAATTTCCACATATGAATAAATGTTCCCATTTTCCTCCTGTAATTGATTTCTAGTTTCATACCAGTATTGTTAGAAAAGATACTTTAAATTGAGTTCACAGACAGATTTGCTCATGAGAGCCTGTTAGAAGGTCTACAGATGGGCTTCTTCATGGTACATAGCTAGGATCAAAATCAGCATGTCCATTATCCAAGGCATGGGTAGGCATAGCTTGTCCCAGGTTGCTTGGGGGATGGTAATGTTGGCAGAACCAAAGCTAAATGAGACTATAGACAAGTCCGCAGGGGAACTGGGCTTCTTCTGGATCTGTAGCTAGAACCATGGTCAACAAGCGTCCACCTGTGCTTGGTCTTGCCTTATCAAAATGGCATTTCTTAGTCTTGGGTTCCATCAGGGTGAATACTACAGCTTCCATGAATGGTAATGGATGGCTACCAAATTACTGTTTCTGTGGGAGGAAACAAACAGAGCATCTCCTATCCTGTCATCTTGCTGACATCATCTCTAGGTGAATTAATTTGTATATTGGGAAATAGGAAACAGGTTTATCTAATTCAGTGGATATTTCTTCCTTCAGTAAATAGCAAGTACAAATATTTGGCAATCTTGATTTAAAAAAAAAAATGAACCTAAGGTTAAAAATGAAACGGGCAGCCTGGGCCTCCTTTTATGGTTTTGTGTTGAGGTTGTTGATCATCTCCCCACCTCCGTCCTATAAAACAAACCTTAACTGGACAAAATTTACAAAGCAACCATTTCTTGCTGATTATAGGCATACAATAAATTGAGAAATATTTGTTTTTGAAGACTTCCAAAAATTTTTTTCACATAAGAATGTGGGAGTCTGAGGCCTATTTGCTAGTGGTTCTTCCGATCCCAACCTTCCACTTGCACAACTATAGTTATAGATGATAACTATAGTTTTATTAGCTTGGGTCTGGCCTCAAAACTTGCAGCTTTGCTACCAAAGAAGGTACGCTTGATTTGTAGCAGGGCATAAAAACTCACAGCTCTGACACACTGCTATATTTGCCTGAATTAGTCAATAGTAACCTGAAGTAGATTGTGATGAGATTAGAACCAATTAAAGGTTTATCTTGTAATCCCCAGAATAAAGAAGTCTCATAAATATAGTTAATAAAAGGGAATTAAAATTGAATATATGTGTGTGTGTGTATATATATATGCTTTTATATATATATATAAAATTGGACACAACTGAGCAACATATATATGTTGCTCAGTTGTGTCCAATTTTTGCAACCCTTTGAAATGTAGCCCATTCTGTCCATGGGATTTTCCAGGCAACAATACTGGAGTGGGTTGCCATTTCCTCATCCAGGGGATCTTCCCAACCCAGGGATCAAACATGAGTCTCTTGCAACTCCTGTATTGGCAGGTGGAAACTATAACACTGCACCACCTGGGAAGCTATATATATATTTAACCAAAAAGAAGATAGTAAATGGGAGACAGAGAAATCAAAAAGATGTAAGACATATGGAATACTGATTGCAAAATATAAATGGATTAAACATTTCAGTTAAAAGGCATGGAGTGTCACACTGGATAAAAATGATACAACTGTATGCTTTCTACTAGAGATATGCTTTAGATCCAAAGACACAAATGAGTTCAAAGTTAAAAGATGGAAGAAGATACAACATGAAAGTAATAACACAAACAATAACTGTAGAAAAGCCATAGAATCTATCTTAACCACCTACATATGTATCATTTCAGCTTTTCTTTTTTTTCCCATTTATTTTTTATTAGTTGGAGGCTAATTACTTTACAATATTGTAGTGGTTTTTGTCATACATTGACGTGAATCAGCCATGGATTTACATGTATTCCCCATCCCGATCCCCCCCTCCCACCTCCCTCTCTACCCAATCCCTCTGGGTCTTCCCAGTGCACCAGGCCTGAGCACTTGTCTCATGCATCCAACCTGGGCTGGTGATCTGTTTCATCCTTGATAATATATATGCTTCGATGCTGTTCTCTCGAAACATCCCACCCTCGCCTTCTCCCACAGAGTCCAAAAGTCTGTTCTGTACATCTGTGCCTCTTTTTCTGTTTTAGGGTTATCGTTACCATCTTTATAATTCCATATATATGTATTAGTATACTGTATTGGTCTTTATCTTTCTGGCTTACTTCACTCTGTATAATGGGCTCCAGTTTCATCCATCTCATTAGAACTGATTCAAATGAATTCTTTTTAATGACTGAGTAATATTCCATAGTGTATATGTACCACAGCTTCCTTATCCATTCGTCTGCTGATGGGCATCTAGGTTGCTTCCATGTCCTGGCTATTATAAACAGTGCTGCGATGAACATTGGGGTACACATGTCTCTTTCAGATCTGGTTTCCTTGGTGTGTATGCCAGAAGTGGGATTGCTGGGTCATATGGCAGTTCTAATTCCAGTTTTTTAAGAAATCTCCACACTGTTCTCCATAGCGGCTGTACTAGTTTGCATTCCCACCAACAGTGTAAGAGGATTCCCTTTTCTCCACACCCTCTCCAGCATTTATTGCTTGTAAACTTTTGGATAGCAGCCATCCTGACTGGCGTGTAATGGTACCTCATTGTGGTTTTGATTTGCATTTCTCTGATAATGAGTGATGTTGAGCATCTTTTCATGTGTTTGTTAGCCATCTGTATGTCTTCTTTGGAGAAATGTCTGTTTAGATCTTTGGCCCATTTTTTGATTGGGTCATTTATTTTTCTGGAATTGAGCTGCAGGAGCTGCTTGTATATTTTTGAGATTAATCCTTTTTCTGTTGCTTCATTTGCTATTATTTTCTCCCAATCTGAGGGCTGTCTTTAAATAAACAAATGGGACCTAATTAAACTGAAAAGCTTTTGCACAACAAAGGAAACTATAAGCAAGGTGAAAAGACAGCATTTCAGCTTTTCTTGATCAGGAACCTGGGTAGGTCAAGTATAGATTTTCTCTCCTCTCCTTATGGGGTCAGCCAGACAGTTCAGGGCTCTTATCAGCAAAGGGGAGTTAGAAATGCCTGCAGCTATTTCTTTAGAAGCAACTTCTCAAACTTTTGTGACTCTATATTGAAACTAACAATGTTGAGGTACATGAGGAAATATTCTCTAGTAAAAGTCTACAACTGGTAGGTGGGAAAACTGAACAGGAAGCACGTGAGGCTGTTTGCAGCATCACAGTCCTGGAGTCCAGGGATAAGGTGGGATAGTTGCCCAAGCAGTAAGAGTCCTTTGCCCACAACCATCCCACCCCATCGCTTGGTTTTCATGTTGTTTTCCTTGATTCTGTTTGGCTCTTCCCAGCTCTGGAGAAGTGCCAAATTTTCTACCTCTGACAACCTGTCTCTAGCACCTGTGTCCGCTTGAGGTCTGGGGTGACTGCTCTTCTAAATGAATCAAACATTTCTCATGCCTACCAGCTGTATGTGAGCAGTCTGATTTCTCTACATCTTCACTCACAGTGGTTACTTTCTGTCTGTTATTTAGAGACATGCTAATGGTTGTGAATTATTATCTTGTTGTAGTTTAGATGTGCATTTCCTAAATGATGAATGATGTTATACATCTTTTCATGTGCTTTTTATCCATTTGTACATTTTATTTTGAGAAATGTTTACCCAGATTATTTGCCCATTTTTAATAAGTACTTTTTCCCCTTTTATCATTTTTTAAGCTTTTTATTTTATATTGGGGTATTGTTGCTGCTTCGTCACTCAGTCATGTCTGACACTCTGTGGCCCATGAACTGTAGCCTGCCAGGCTCCTCTGACCATGGAATTTTCCAGGCAAGAATACTGGAGCCAGTTGCATTTCCTACTCCAGTGCTTCTTCCTGACCTAGGGATTGAACTCATGTCTCTTGATGTCAAGTGGATTCTTTACCACTAACACCACCTGGGAAGCCTTATAGTCAAATAACAATGTTGTGAGAGTTTCAGGTGGAGAGCAAAGGGATTCAGTCACACATACACATGTATCCATTCTCCCTCAAACTCTCCTCTCATCCAAGCTGCCACATTCTATTAAGCAAAGTTCCCTGTGCTATGCTGTAGGACTTTGTTGGTTATCCATTTCAAATACAGCAGTGTGTACATGTTGATCCCAAACTCCCTATCCCTCATCCCCTTTCTTCCCCCTGATAACCATAAGTTCATTCTCTAAGTCTGTCTATTTCTGTTTTGTAAACAAGCTCATTGGTATCATATCTTTTTAGATTCCACATATAAGGGATGCTGTATGATATTTCTCCTTCTCTGTCTGACTTGGTTGACTCAACATGACAATATCTAGGTCATCTGTATTGCATGTTGCTGCAAATAGCATTATTTTGTCCTTTTTAATGACTGAATAATACTCCATTGTATATATGTACCACATCTTATTTATCTGTTCCTCTGTTGATGGACATTTAGGTTGCTTCCATGTCTTGGCTCCTGTGAGCAGTGCCACAATGAACACTGGGGTTCATGTATCATTCCAGACCATTTTTTTCTCTAGGTATATGCCCAGTAGTAGGATTCCATGGTCATATGGTAGCTCTATTTTTTAGTTTTCCAAGGAACCTCCATGATGTTCTCAATAATGGTGTACCAACTTACATTCCCACCAACAGTGTAGGAGGGTTTCCTTTTCTCTACACCCTCTCTCTTTCTATTGTTTGTAGATTTTTTGATGGTAGTTATTCTGACTGATGTGAGGTGATAATCTCATTATAGTTTTGATTTGTATTGCTCTAGTCATGAGTGATGTTCAGCATATACTCATGTGCCTTCTGTCCATGCATGTCTTCTTTGGAGAAATGTCTGGTTAGGTCTTCTTCCCATTTTTTGATTGGGCTGTTTGTTTTGATGATGTTAAGCCTTGTGAGCTGTTTTGAAGACTAATCCTTTGTCTGTCACATCATTTGCCATTTGCCCATTTTTAAGTTGGATTATCCTATTTTTTAAATTATTGAGTTGTAATTATTCCATATGCATTTGTAAGAAATGTATAAGGCCTTCTACTGTTTGGTGGTGTGTTCTTTAATTTCTGCTAGGTCTAGTTTTTTAATAGTGTTGTTTAAATATTCTATTTCTTTATTGATTATTTCTAATTTTTCTCTCCATTATTGGAAATGGGATACTAAAGTCTTCAACTATTAACACTGAATTATCTATTTCTCCCTTCAGTTTTGTTAGTCTATATTGCTTTTAATTTAAGGCTCTCTTGCTATGATTAGAACTGATGTATATTCTTGATATGTTGCTCCATTTATCTTTATATAAAGCACTTGTTTGTCTCTAGTAACTTGTTTGTCTCTAGTAATCTGTCTTTTAGAAAAGTTTTATTGGTGTATAGTTGATGCCTTAATGGATAACTGCCTTGTCGTGTGAAGGGGCTTGTGTAACTCACTGAAGCTATAAGTCATACAGCTATAAGCATGAAACTATAACTCAATCAAACTATAAGCATGACACTGAAAGATGAGTCCTCCAAGCCAGAAGGTGTCCAACATGCTACTGGGGAAAAGAGGAGGACAATTACTAATAGCTCCAGAAAGAATGAAGCCACAGGGCCAAAGCATAACCGACGCTCAGTAGTGGATGTGTCTGGTGATGAAAGTAAAATCTGATGCTGTAAAGAACAGTATTGCATAGGAACCTGGAATGTTAGGTCCATGAATCAAGGTAAACTGGACATGGTCAAGCAGGAAATGGCGAGAATAGACATCAAAATCTTAGGAATCAGTGAACTAAAATGGAAAGGAATGGGTGAATTTAATTCAGATGACCATTATACCTACTACTATCAGAAAGAATCACATAGAAGAAATGGAATAGTCCTCATAATCAACAAAAGAGTCCAAAATTCAGTACTTGGGTACAACTTCAGAAATGACAGAATGATCTCTGTTCATCTCCAAGGCAAACCACTCAACATCACAGTAATACAAGTCTATGCCCCAAAGACTAATGCCAAAGGAGATGAAGATGATCAGTTCGGTGAAGACCTAGAAGACCTCCTAGAACTAACACCAAAAAAAAAAAAAAAAAAAAAAACGAAGAAAGAAAAAAGATGTCCTATTTATTATAGGGGATTGGAATGCAAAAATAGGATGTCAAGAGATACCTGGAATAACAGGCAAGTTTGGCCTTAGAGCACAAAATGAAGCAGGGCAAAGGTTAACAGAATTCTGTCAAGAGAATGGACTGGTCACAGCAAACACCCTTTTTCAACAACACAAGAGACAACTTCACACATGGATATCACCAAATGGTCAATACTTAAATCGAATTGATAACATTCTTTGTAGCTGAAAATGGAGAAGCTGTAGACAGTCAGCAAAAACAAGACCTGGAGCTGACTGTGGCTCAGATCATCAGGTTATCATAGCAAAATTCAGACTTAAACTAAAGAAAGTGGGGAAAACCACTAAGCCAGCCAGATACAACTTAAATCCCCTATAAATATACAGTGGAAAATGATTAATATATTCAAGGATTAGATCTAGGAAACAGAATGCCTGAAGAACTATAGACAGAGGTCCATAATATTGCATAGGAGGCAGCAAACAAAACCATCCCAAAGAAAAAGAAAAGCAAGAAGGCAAAGTGGTTGTCTGAGGAGGCTTTACAAATAGCTGAAGAAGGAAGAGACGTGATAAGCAAGGGAAAAAGGAAAAGGTACACTCAACTAAATGTAGAGTTCCAGGGAATAGCAAGGAGATACGAGTAGGCCTTCTTCAATGAACAATGCAAAGAAATAGAGGACAAAAACAGAAGGGGAAAGACTAGAGATCTCTTCAGGAAAATTGGAAATAGCAAAGGAACATTCCACCCAAGGATGGGCACAATAAAGGACAGAAACTGTAAAGACCTAATAGAAGCAGAAGAGATCAAGAAGAGATAGAAAGAATAAAGAACTGTACAAAGAAGATCTTAATGACCCAGATAACCACTATGGTGTCGTCATTCACCCAGAGCCAGACCTCCTGGAGTGTGAAGTCAAGTGGGCCTTAGAAATCACTGCTGTTAATAAAGCTAGTGGAGGTGATGCAATTGCAGCAGAGCTACTTAAAATCTTGAAAGATGATGCTATCAAAGTGCTGCACCAATTCAGTTCAGTTCAGTTCATTCACTCAGTCCTGTCTGACTTTTTGCAACCCCATGTTCTGCAACATGTCAGGACTCCCTGTCCATCAACAACTCCTGGAGTTTACCCAGATTCATGTCCATTGAGTTGGTGATGCCATCCAACCATGTCATCCTCTGCTGTTCCCTTCTCCTCCGGCCCTCGATCTTTCCAAGCATCAAGGTCTTTTCAAGAGTTAGCTCTTCCCATTAGGTGACCAAAGTATTGGAGCTTCAGCTTCAACATCAGTCCTTCCAATGAACACCCAGGACTGATCTCCTTTAGGATGGACTGGTTGGATCTCCTTGCAGTCCAAGGGACTCTGAGTCTACTCCAACACCAGAGTTCAAAAGAATCAATTCTTCAGTGCTCACCTTTCTTCACAGTCCAACTCTCACATCCATACATGACTACTGGAAAAACCATAGCCTTGACTAGATGGACCTTTGTTGACAAAGTAATGTCTCTGCTTTTTAGGTGCTAAATGTCTAGGCTGGTCATAACTTTCCTTCCAAGGAGTAAGCATCCTTTAATTTCATGGCTGCAGTCACCCTCTGCAGTGATTTTGGAGCCCAAAAAAGTAAAGTCAGCCACTGTTTCCACAGTTTCCCCATCTATTTGCTGTGAAAGTGATGGGACTGGATGCAATGATATTAGTTTTATGAATATTGAGTTTTAAGCCAACTTTCCACTCTGCTCTTTCACTTTCATCAAGAGGCTCTTTAGTTCTTCTTCACATTCTGCCATAAGGGTGGTGTCATATGCATATCTGAGGTTATTGATATTTCTCCTGGCAATCTTGATTCCAACTTGTGCTTCATCAAGCCTAGCATTTCTCAAGACGTACTCTACATATAAGTTAAATAAGCAGAGTGACAATATACAGCCTTGACGTACTCCTTTTCCTATTTGGAACCAGGCTGTTGTTCCATGACCAGTTCTAACTGTTGCTTGCTGACCTGTATACAGGTTTCTCAAGAGGCAGGTCTGGTGATCTGGTATTCCCATCTCTTTCAGAATTTTCCACAGTTTATTGTGATCCACACAGTCAAAGGGTTTGGCATAGTCAATAAAGCAGAAATAGATGTTTTTCTGGAACTCTCTTGGTTTTTTGATGATCCAGTGGATGTGGGCAATTTGATCTCTGGTTCCTCTGCCTTTTCTAAAACCATCTTGAACATATGGAAGTTCATGATTCATGTATTGCTGAAGCCTAGCTTGGAGAATTTTGAGCATTACTTTGCTAGCGTGTGAGATGAGTGCAGTTATGTAGTGGTTTGAGCATTTTTGGCATTGCTTTTCCTTGGGATTGAAATGAAAACAACTTTTCTAGTCCTGTGGCCACTGCTGACTTTTCCAAATTTGCTGGCATGTTGAGTGCAGCACTTTCACAGAGTCATCTTTTAGGAATTGAAATAGCTCAACTGGAATTCCATCACATCCACTACCTTTGTTTGTGGTGATGATTCCTAAGGCCTACTTGACTTCACATTCCAGGATGTCTGGCTCTAGGTGAGTGATCACACCATTGTGATTATCTGGGTTGTAAAAATCATTTTTGTACAGTTCTTCTGTGTGTTCTTGCCGTCTCTTCTTAATGTCTTCTGCTTCTGTTAGGTCCATATCATTTCTGTCCTTTATTGAGCCCATCGTTGCATGAAATGTTCCCTTTGTATCTCTAATTTTTTCGAGATCTCTAGTCTTTCCCATTCTATCATTTTCCTCTATTTCTTTGCACTGATCACTGAGGAAGGCTTTCTTATCTCTCCTTGCTATTCTTTGGAACTCTGCATTCAAATGGGTATATCTTTCTTTTTCTCCTTTGCTTTTCTCTTCTCTTCTTTTCACAGCTATTTGTGAGGCCTCCTCAGACAGCCATTTTGCTTTTTTGCATTTCTTTTTCTTAGGGATAGTCTTGCTCCCTGTCTCCTGTACAATGCCATGAACCTCTATTCTTAGTTCACCAGGCACTCTGTCTATCAGATCTAGTCCCTTAAATCTATTTCTCACTTCCACTGTATAGTCATAAGGGATTTGATTTAGGTCATACCTCAATGGCCTAGTGGTTTTCCCCACTTTCTTCAACTTCAGTCTGAATTTGGCAATAAGGAGTTCATGAACTGAGCCACAGTCAGCTCTCCATCTTGTTTTTGCTGACTGTATAGAGCTTCTCCATCTTTGGCTGAAAAGAATATAATCAATTTGATTTTGGTGTTGACCATCTGGTGATGTCCATGTGTAGAGTCTTCTCTTGTGTTGTTGGAAGAGGGTGTTTGCTTTGACCAGTGCATTCTCTTGGCAGAACTCTATTAGCCTTTGCCCTGCTTCATTCTGTACTCCAAGGCCAAATTTGCCTGTTACTCCAGGTATTTCTTCATTTCCTATTTTTGCATTCCAATTCCCTATAATGAAAAGGACATTTTTTGGGGTGTTAGTTCTAAAAGGTCTTGTGGGTCTTCATAGAACCATTCAACTTCAGCTTCTTCAGTTTTACTGGTCGGGGCATAGACTTGGATTACCATGATATTGAATAGCTTGCCTTGGAAACAAACAGAGATCATTCTGTCGTTTTTGAGATTGCATCCAAATACTGCATTTTGGACTCTTTTGTTGACTATGATGGCTACTCCATTTCTTCTAAGGGATTCCTGCCCACAGTAGTAGATATAATGGTCATATGAGTTAAACTCACCCATTCCAGTCTATTTTAGTTTGCTGATTCCTAAAATGTCGACATTCACTCTTGCCATCTCCAGTTTGGCCACTTCCAATTTGCCTTGATTCATGGACCTCGCATTTCAGGTTCCTATGAAATATTGCTCCTACAGCATTGGACCTTGCTTCTATCACCAGTCACATCCACAACTGGGTGTTGTTTTTGATTTGTCTCCATCCCTTTATTCTTTCTGGAGTTACTTGTCCACTGATGTCCGGTAGTATATTGGGTACCTACCGACCTGGGGAGTTCATGTTTCAGTGTCCTATCTTTCTGCCTTTTCATAGTGTTCATGAGGTTCTCAAGGCACTAATACTGAAGTTGTTTGCCATTCCCTTCTCCAGTGGACCACATTTTGTCAGAACTCTCCACCATGACCCAGCTGTCCTGGGTGACCATATATACCATGGCTTAGTTTCATTGAGTTGCACAAAGCTGTGGTCCATGTGATCAGATTGGCTAGTTTTCTGTGATTGTGGTTTCAGTCTGTCTGCCCTCTGTTGCCCTCTGTCAGCGCCTACTGTCTTACTGGAGTGGCGACCAGCGGCTGCATGGTACTAGAGCAGCTTGCGTCAGAGAAGAGATACCCCACGTCCAAGGTCAGGAGCAGCGGCCAAGAGGAGATACCCCACATCCAAGGTCAGGAGTGGAGCCCGTGAGGAAATACCCTATATCCAAGGTAAGAGAAATCCCAATAAGACTGTAGGCGCTGCACCAATATGTCAGCAAATTTGGAAAACCCAACAGTGGAAGTACTAAATAGTGTTCAAACCACTGGACAATTGCACTCATCTCCCATGCTAGTAAGGTTATGCTCAAAATCCTGTATGCTGGGCTTCAGCATTACAAGAACCAAGAACTTCTAGATGTCCAAGCTGGGTTCAGAAAAGGCAGAGGCACAAGACATCAAATTGCCAACATTTACAGGATCACAGAGAAGGCAAGGGAATTCCAGAAAAAAACTTATCTCTGTTTCATTGACTACACTAAAGTCTATAACTGTGTGGATGATAACGAACTGTGGAAAACACTTAAAGAGCTGGGAATACCAGACTAACTCACTGGTCTCCTGAGAAGCCTGTATGTCTGTTAAGAAGCAACAGTTAGAACCCTATATGGGGCAACTGATTGGTTCAGGATTGAGAAAGGAGTATGGCAAGGCTGTTTACTGACACTCTGTCTATTTTAACTTATATGCAGAGCACATCATAAGAAATGCTGGGCTGGATGAGTTACAAGCTGGAATCAAGATTTCTGGGAGACACATCAACAATATGCAGAGGATACCACCCTAACGGCAGAAAGAAAAAGAGGAAATAAAGACCCTCTTGATGAGGGTGAAGGAGAAGAGTGAAAAAACCCGGCTTAAAACGCAATATTTAAAAAAAAAAAAAAAAACTAAGATCATGACATCTGGCCCCATCATTTCATGGCAAATAAAAGGGAAAAAGGTGGAAGCAGTGACATATTTTCTCTTCTTGGGCTCTAAAATCACTGCAGATGGTGACTGCAGCCTTGAAATTAGATGATTGCTTCTTGGCAGGAAAGCTATGACACACCTAGACAATGTGTTAAAAAGCAAAGACATCTCTTTGCTGACAAACGTCCATATAATCAAGGCTATGGTCTTTCCAATAGCCACATATGGTTGTGAGAGCTGAACTATAAAGAAGGCAGTGTTGAAGAATTGATGTTTTCAAACTGAAGTGCTGGAGAAGATCCCTGAGAGTCTCTTGGACAGTAAGGAGATCAAACCAGTCAATCTTGGGGGAAATCAACCCTAACTGCTTATTGGAAGGACTGTTGCTGAAGCTGAAAATCCAGTACTTTGGCCACCTGATGCAAATAGCTGACTCATTAGAAAAGTCTCTGATGTTGGGAAAGAATGAAGGCAGAAGGAGAATAGGATGATAGAGGATGAGATGACTGGATGGCATCACCATTGCAATGGACATGAACTTGGGCAAACTCTGAGAGATGGTGGGGGGCAGGGAGGCCTGGTGTGCTGCAGTTAATGGGGTCATGAAGAATTGGACACGACTTGGTGACTGAACACATCAACAATCACATAGTTGAATTACAATGTTATAAAGAACATAGTGTGTGTGTGTGTGTGTGTGTGTGTGTGTGTGTGTGTATCTGTTTTCATATTATTTTCCATTCTAGTTTATCACAGGATATTGAAAGTAGTTCCCTGTGCCACAGAGTAAGACCTTACTGTTTCAATTTGTCTTAAAGTCTATTTTTAAAATATGTATTCGTATAGCCATTCCAATTCCCTTTAGGTTACTGTTTGCATGGTATATATCTTTTTACATAATTTTACTTTCAACCTATTTTTGTTTTTGTAGATAAAATGTCTCTCGTAGATGGCATGTAGTTGAAGCATGGAGTTGCAGAGGAGAAAATTGGAAAAGTTAAAATACCACAAGTCTCACTGTTCTTAATGAGATTTAACCATTTTTCTTGGATGAATGTTCCCTGGATTTCTGTAAGCCTTTGGTTAATTTGCAGAGTTTAGAAAGGCTGGTTCTGACAATTTTTACCAATGTTCTCAATTTTTTACAGATGAGAAGTTTTTTTGGAAGTTTTAGCCTACCATTTTCAGGGATGTAACCATGTAATCTGATTTTTTTTTTTAAATGGTGTATCAAACAAAGATACTGAGATATCCATAAATTACTATAAAAGAGAATTATCAATATAATCTTTGTTAAGCATAAATAATAATTCAAGTCTTGCATTAATACCTTTTGAGGACTGTATTATATAATGATTTTTGGTTAGTGGTTCAAAATGAAATTACTTTTAGAGAAAGGAAAAGGAATGTCTGCCTAACTTGTGAGAAAATGTGGGATTGTTTCTATATCTTTATGCTTTAGTCTAGACATTAGATACTTTTAGTTCCTCTGAATAGACAGCTTTGTCTTCTTGTTTCTAAGTCTCTGAGTATACATTTCCCTGTACTTTCCTGTCCTTCCGTAGAATGGAAGCATTCCTTGATATGCTTAACTATCCCCTCCTTGTTTTGGAGTACACATTAATTTCTCTGGTATATAGACCCTGACAACCAAGTCCAACAGTGTCAAGAGAATGGGTTCAAAAAGGAAATGATGACAAAGAATAACTGGACTTTCTGCTTGTACCTTAAAAAATCAATACTTTTACTTAACTAGTTACAGCAATATAGGAGAGTTTGGTGTATACAGGGGTTG
Source organism: Cervus canadensis (assembly GCF_019320065.1). Classification (NCBI taxonomy): domain Eukaryota; kingdom Metazoa; phylum Chordata; class Mammalia; order Artiodactyla; family Cervidae; genus Cervus; species Cervus canadensis. The sequence continues at coordinate 37,754,288 of NC_057406.1, read as the reverse complement.
CAAATAATGTTTCAGATTGAAAATAGACACAAGACAGATCATGAAAATGAGTGTATAGGTGGTACTCAGATTTGCCTTTTATTTATGTATTTATTTATTAACTTACAATTTCATTTTCTAACTTTTATTTTATATTGGAGTAAAGTTTATTTACAATGTTGTGTTAGTTTCAGGTATACAACAAAGTGATTCAGTTATGCATACATATATATTAATATATATTCTTTTTCATATTCATTGCCCAGTTAGGTTATTGCAGAATATTGAGTTTCCTGTGCTATACAGTATGTTCTTGCTGGTATTTAGAATATCACTTCTTTAATAATATAGACCTGTATTGTTAAATATTGAGGAGTTAAATATTAAAGTGGGATGACCATTCACTAGGCTATCACAATCTTACAGGCAAAAGCTATATAAGCCAAAACTAAAGCAAGAAAAAATGAAATAGAGGGAAAGAGATATTTGGAGTCAGACTATATAATACTTGACTATAAATAAATATAACTAGTACAAGGATACTACAAGTAAATAACAATATCTTGGAATAAGATTCGAGCATCATACCAAGAATTCTGTCTTATTATGTCTACTGGAATGGAGAACATCTATATAGAGGAGCAATGGGAATAGAAGAAGAATTCAGTTTTGGACTGAATTCAGTAGGGGACAGAAAGGACAGAAACAGTAGAGATCTAGTAGACACTGAGGAGATCAAAAAGAGATGGCAAAACTACATGGAAGAACTGTACAAAAAAGATCTTAATGAACTGGATAACTACCATGGTGTGGTCAGACACCCAAAGCCAGACATCCTGGCATGTGAAGTCAAGTGAACCTTAGGAAGCATTGCTGTTAATAAAGCTAGTGGATGTGATGAAATTCAGTAGAGCTATTCAAAACACTAAAGTATGATACTATCAAAGTGTTGCACTCAATATGTCACAATTCTGGAAGACCCAGCAGTGGCCACAGGACTGGAAAAGGTCAATTCTTATCCCAATTCCCAAGAAGAGTAGTACTAAAGAATGTTCTAACCTTCAGACGATTGTACTCATCTCCCATGCTAGTAAGTTCATGCTAAAAATCTTGCATGCTACACTTTAGCATTACATGAATGAAGAACTCCCAGATGTCCAAGGTGGGTTTAGAAAAGGCAGAGGAACCAGAGATCAAATTGCAAACATTCACTGGATCATAGAGAAAGTAAGGGAATTCCAGAAGAACATCTACCTCTGTTTCCTTGACTAAAGCCTTTCACTGTGTGGTGGTGGTGATTTAGTCTCTAAGACATGTCTGACTCTTGCAACCCCATGGACAGTAGCCTGCCAGGCTCCTCTGTCCACGGGGATTCTCCAGGCAAGAGTACTGGAGTTGGTTGCCATTTCCTTCTCCACTTTCACTGTGTGGATTATAACACACTATGGAAAGCTCTTAAAGAGATGGGAACACCCGACCATCATATCTGTCTCCTGAGAAGCCTATATGCAGGTCAAGAAGCTACAGTTGGAAGCCTGTATGGAACAACTGATTGGTTCAAGATTGAGAAATGAGTACAACAGGTCTGTTAGCTGTCCTCCTGTTTATTTAACCTATATGCTGAGCACATCCTGAGCAATGCCTGGCTGGATGAGTTACAAACTGGAATCAAGATAGGCAGGAGAAACATCAACCACCTAAGATATGTGGATAATACCACTCTAATGGTAGAAAGCAAAGAAGAACGAAAGAGTCTCCTGATGAGGGTGAAGGAGGAGAGTGAAAAAGCTGGCTTAAAACTTAAAATTAAAAAAACTAAGATCACAGCATCCAACCCCATTACTTCATGGCAAATAGAAGTGGAAAAAGTGGAAGTAGTGACAGATTTTCTCTTCTTAGGCTCTAAAATCTGTGAATTTAGACTGCAGCCATGAAATCAGAAGATGATTGCTTTTCAGCAGTAAAACTATGACAAACCTAGACAGTGTGTGAAAATCAGAGACATTATTTCACCGACAAAGGTCCGTGTAGTCAAGGCTATGGTCTTTCCAGTGGTCATGTATGGTTTTGAGAGCTGGACTTTAAAGAAGGCAGAGCACCAAATAATTGATGTCTTTGAATTGTGGTGGTGGAGAAGACTCCTGAGAGTCCCTTGGATAGCGAGGAGGTCAAGCCAGTCAAGGAAAATCTTAAGGGAAATCAACCCTGAATAATCATTGAAAGGACTGTTGCTGAAGTTGAAGCTCCAGTATTTTGGTCACCTGATGCAAATAGCTGACTCATTAGAAAAGTCTCTGATGCTGGGAAAGATTGAGGGCAGAAGGAGAAGAGGGCATCAGAGGATGAGATGGCTGGATGGCCTCACTGATGCAGTGGACATGAACTTGGGCAAACTTCAGGAGATGATGAGGGACAAGGGGCATGGTGTGCTGCAGCCCAAGAGATTGCAAAGAGCTGGACACAACTGGGTGGCTGAACAACAGCAGCAGTGTCTACTGGAATGGAGAACATCTATGGAGGAGCAATGTGAGTAGAAGGAGAATTCAGTTTTGAATTGGATAAGTAATGTGTGATCTGCCCCTGTAACATCTGGATGAAGCCAGATATACATATCTGGAAGCCAAGAGAGAATTCAAGAGAAAGGCCAGAGTTGGAAATATAATTGTATTTTCTTCTGTTTATTACAAGCCACGGATATCATGTGATACAGTCTGAATGAGATACAATTGGAAATTTGTTGGATGAGAAGTTCCATAGAAGTGTACAACTTTGATTGTAAAAGATATACCCTGGACTGAATACCCCTGTATTTTTCCGTAAATGAACTAAACCCATAAATATTTAATCTATTATTAACAAAATTTTTATACTGTTAAGAATTAAATAGGGTCAGGAAGATCCCTTGGAGAAGGGAATGGCTACCCACTCCAGTATTCTTGCCTGGAGAATTCCACGAACAGAGGAGTCTGGCGGGCTATAGTCCATGGGGTTGCAAAGTCAGACATGACTGAGCTACTAAGACTTTCACTTTTTAAAAAATGAATATAGGAGTTACTCACTCTTAGATGGTAGGTGAATAAGATCATGACTATAAATGCCCAAGGCACTCAACTGAGCATTCAGGAAATACCAGCTTGCATATGTTGAGTTGCCATGCAAGTCAAAAAGAGTTGTGTCACTAAGGAACAAGTGAACAATTGAAGCAAATAATCCCAATAGGTCAAGTAAAATGGCCCTAGTATTTCAGTTGTTTATGAAATTCATTCTGTAGATGTGTGTCAGGTGCTCACAACTCAGTGAGTGGCCCCTTGTAGGGAAAGTGAAAATGGTAAACATTTTCCTGCATGAGTTTACTTAGTCATTGTAGTTGGTTATCTTGCTGAAATATATTCTTACTCACCACCTTTGTTCTTTATTTCAGTTCCTTAACTCCTTGTCTTCTGGATATCCTTAGTTTGAGAAACTGAATCTCCGTTGATATGTATGTTTCTAAATCACACATACGGGGAGAGAACAAGAGGGCAGAGGGGTAGGTGGACATGGAGTACATCTGTCTCCACGGATACATCAGGAATACCCTTTCAGACACAGAAGTGCATGCAGAACACCAGCTGAGAGCAGACAGGAGTACCTGGCCAGTGGAAAAGAATATATAGAGCCATGCAAAACTTGGTAGAACAAAGGAACTAGGGGAAAAACAGGAGTGTTAGTAGGGCTGGACCTGCCTTCAACAGGTAGGGGAAATGAAGCAGGGATCCGATCCCCACATCAGGGCAATTGTCTGAGTCAGAGGAGAAACATTTAAGGCAGAGAGTGAAACAGCTGATCTGTGGAGGCTTAAGTGGAATGAGAATCAGACAGTCCTTGCTGCAGCCACACATAACTTGGACAGGGACACAGGTGCCCTGGAAGTTGCAGTGGCTGGGACCTGGAGTTTAGGGATTGTGGAGCAATCCCAGGGCGAGGGCTGGTGGTGACTGCAGAGAGATGGATCGAGGGGATGTGAGGGAGGAGATTGTGGTGGGAAATGCCTGTGGAGGAAAGCCAGGCAGCCATGGAAGCAAGGTGATACTGGTGAATCACGCATAGGGGTTGGAGCCATCACCATAGCCTCTCTCTCCCCACCACCAGCACCTGCAGCTGAACAATAGAAAGGCTGGCCCACCAAACACCTGATGCACCAAACTACAGAGTAGGACCCCACCCAGGGTGCTCCTTTAAGTGACTGAAGCGCCGGTCTACAGAGTAGCACTCCAGCCAGGGGGCCCCCTCTATGTGCCTGACGCATTGAACAATAGAGAAGGACCCCAGGCAAGGGAGCCCTCTAAGTGCCTGAATGGGCGGAGCTATGGAGAAAGACTGGCCAAAGAGGCCTTCTGATTGCCAGCTATAAGAGGCTCAAAAAAAGACTGTGATAGGGCCATAACTCCTGGGGTTGAGACAGGCCATGTCCCTGCACACTTGGTGCTGCCAGATCCCCACAAGCCAAGCAGCTGTGCCACCTTCATGCTCAATTCTCACTGGGGCAGAGCTGCCACAGGTAAAAAAATCTTGCATCTATGTGCACAGGGTCACTTCATCCATGTCCAACTCTTTGCAACCCTGTAGACTGTGGCCTGCCAGGCTTCTCTGCCAGGGGGATTCTCCAGGGAAATATATTAGAGCATATTGGCCAATACTGATTTCATATCCTTCTAGAGCACTATATTTCCTGCTGCCCTAGCCGCCAACTCCCCTGAATATGTGATGCTGCCAGAGATCCTGAGACAAAAGCAGCTGCACCACCTCCACACCTGGCCCTACAGGGGCAAACACAAGTCCTCCAGGGCAACTTCAGGAACAAATCCCAGTGGATGACCCACATGCACAGGTGGAAATAAAACCAGAATTGAAACCCAGGAACAGTGCAGCTAAGGAAGAAGACCCAAAACCTTCCACCAGCTGTACAAGCCACAGATTAAACCCACATGATCAACTAGGCAGACTCTATGTCTATTGAATATATAAAAGGACATTGAGAGCTCCCACAATAGAAAACACTCTATAGTTATAGAGTGATAGCTGTGGATATTGGAGGCAAGAACACACAGGAGGAGGACCAGATTAGAATCTGAGCTGCCCGCACAAGAGGTCCGGAGATCAGCACAGTGTTCGAGGGCATCCTAGGGAGGTGAGGTGAATTGTGACTCCCAGCGAGGAAAAGGACTCTGATAGTGTGATTCAAGAAAAACATTTATTGTTCTTATGTTTTGACTTGTTCTGTAGATTCTTTTGGATTTTTATTTTCCTTTTCATTTCCCTTCTGTTGTAGTTGTTGATTTTATTGGCACTATGAAATCTAATTAAGTTTTTAAACTTTTTTCCCCCCTCAGTCACATTTTTTATTGTTGCTATAAACCTCTGCCTCTACATTGGGTTTTTGCAGTTCTGTGGAGTTTTCCTTTTTTTCTTTCTTCTTCCATTTTTTTTTCTTTTCTCTTTGTTATAATTTTAATTTTTAAGCCTATTATATTTTTTCTACATTTATTCCATTGTTAGCCTTTTCTACTCTTCTTCTGAGTTAATCTTGCAGTTAAACTTTAATGTATATAAATCTTCTTCATCTACCTCTATTTAAATTTGCATATCTATTCTTTCTTTTATTTCCTTCCTTCCCTCTCAACATATTTGTTAGTTTTGTTTTCATTGCTTTATTCCCCACTTGGCACCTTGCTTTAGTTTTGTTTTCCAGTTTGTGCTTAGTTAGTTTTGTTCTTAACTGGTAAATATAATTTTTTATTTCCTTTCTTTGCTGGGTGAATCTCCTGTACTTTATTTTTGTTGGACTGTTTTGACTTTGCACATGAGTGTATATGTATATGTGTATATTCCATTATTCTGATTATTATTTGCCTGATTCTGTAACTACCATTTGTCTGGGGTTCATCTTTGGTTTCTCATTTTGGGGTATTTGTTTCAATCTCACTTAATGCCATTAACAAGCCACTTGTGGCATCTTTGTTCCTGACTGGAGATCAAGCCCTGAGCCTCTGGAGTGGGAGCACTGACTCCAAGACGCTAGACTACTGGAGCTCTAACCCTAGGGAGTATCAAACAGTGAGAACTCACACAAGGGAAAGCACTTGAATGTAAGACCCACCACCACCCAACCACCAGAAGCACCCAGTTTAGGAAACCTCATCTGAACAACAAAGAAAACAAAAATAAAAACTGAATCATCAGCAGACAGGATTACCACCTTTCTCAGCCTTGCCCATCAGAGGAAAAACAAACAAACAAAGAAAAACTCAGCACAAATCTCACCCTATACGAACCTTACACAAACCACTGGACCAACCTCAGGAGGGCAAAAATCAAAAGGAAGAAAGAATCAACCTTCTTCAAGGAAAGAATTCAACTTTTCTTGAAGCCTTGGAAAAGGAGACCTCAAACACAATAAGTCAAAAAAAAAAAAAAAGTAAGAAATAATAATGAAAAGTCAGAGAAATACTACACAAATGAAGGAAAAAACTAGAAACACAGAAGTCCAAATAAATGAAGAGGAAATAGGCCAACTACCTGAAAAAGAATTCAGAATAATGATAGTAAAGAGGATCAAAAACCTTGAAAACAGAATGGAGAAAATGCAAAAATCAATTTAAAAAGACCTAGAAGAATTAAAGAATAAACATGCAGAAACAAACAACACAATTACTGAAATTAAAAATATTCTAGAAGGACTCAATAGCAGAATATCTGAAGCAAAAGAATGAAACAGTGAGCTGGAAGTTAAATGGTGGAAATAACTTCTGAAAAGCAGTATAAAGTAAAAAAAAATGAAAAGAACTGAGGATAGTCTCGGAGACCTCTGGAACAATATCAAATGCGCCAACATTCGAATTATAGGGTTCCCAGAAGAAGAAGAGAAAAAGAAAGGGTATGCGAAAATTTTTGAAGAGATGATAGTTGAAAATTTTCCCAACACGAAAAAGGAAATAGTTAATCAAGTTCAAGAGGCATAAAGAGTCCCACACAGGGTAAACCCAAGGAGAAATATGTTAAGACACATACTAATCAAACTAACAAAGACTAAACACAAAGAAAGAATATGAACAGCAGCAAGGGAGAAGCAACAATGAACATACAAAGGAAACCCCAAACGCTTAACAGCTGATCTTCCAGCAGAAACTCTGTAGGCCAGAGGGGAATGGCAGGATATAGTTAAAGTATTGAAAGGGGGAAATCTACAGCCAAGATTACAGTACCCAGCAAGGATCTCATTCAAAATTGATGGAGAAATAGAAAGCTTTTCAGACAAGCAAAAGTTAAAAGAATTCAGTACCACCAAACCAACTTCACAACAAATGTTAAAGGGACTTAAATAGTCAAGAAATACAAGAGAAGGAAAAAGAGCTACAAAATCAACTCCAAACAATTAAGAAAATGGCAATAGGAACATATATATCAATAATTCCTTTAAATGTAAATGGAAAACAGTGTGGAGATTTCTTAAAAAACTGGAAATAGAACTGCCATATGACCCAGCAATCCCACTTCTGGGCATACACACTGAGGAAACCAGATCTGAAAGAGACACGTGCACCCCAATGTTCATCGCAGCACTGTTTATAATAGCCAGGACATGGAAGCAACCTAGATGCCCATCAGCAGATGAATGGATAAGGAAGCTGTGGTACATATACACCATGGAATATTACTCAGCCGTTAAAAAGAATTCATTTGAATCAGTCCTAATGAGATGGATGAAACTGGAGCCCCTTATACAGAGTGAAGTAAGCCAGAAAGATAAAGAACATTACAGCATACTAACACATATATATGGAATTTAGAAAGATGGTAACGATAACCCTATATGCAAAACAGAAAAAGAGACACAGAAATACAGAACAGACTTTTGAACCTGTGGGAGAATGTGAAGGTGGGATATTTCAAAAGAACAGCATGTATGCTATCTATGGTGAAACAGATCACCAGCCCAGGTGGGATGCATGAGACAAGTGCTCGGGCCTGGTGCACTGGGAAGACCCAGAGGAATTGGGTGGAGAGGGAGGTGGGAGGGGGGGATCGGGGTGGGGAATACGTGTAAATCTATGGCTGATTCATATCAATGTATGACAAAAAATAAAAATAAAAAAAAATAAAATTAAAAAAAAACAAAACATAAATGTAAATGGATTAAATGTTCCAACCAAAAGACACAGACTGGCTGAAGGGGTACAAAAACAAGACCCATGTATATCCTGTCTACAAGAAACCCACCTCAGACCTCAAGACACATATAGACTGAAAGTGAGAGGATGGAAAAATAGATCCATGCGAATGGGAAGCAAAAGAAAGCTGGAGTAGCAATCCTCATATCAGACAAAACAGACCATAAAATAAAGAAGATTACAAGTGATAAGGAAGGACACTACATAATGATCAAGGGATCAATCCAAGAGGAAAACATAACAATTGTAAATATCTATGCACCCAACATAGGAGCACCTCAATACATAAGACAAATGCCACAGATATAAATGGGGAAATTGACAGTAACATAATAATAGTAGGAGACTTTAACACTCCACTCACACCAATGGACAGATCATCAAAACAGAAAATTAATAAGAAAACTCAAGTCTTAAATGATACATTAAATGAGATGGAGCTCATTGATATCTTCAGGACATTCCATCCAAATGCAGAAGAATACACCTTCTTCTCAAGTGCACATGGAACATTCTCCAGGATAGACCATATCTTGGGTCACAAATCAAACCTCAGTAAATTTAAGAAAGTTGAAATCATATCAAATATCTCCTCTGACCACAACACTATGAGACAGGATATCAATTACAGAAAAAAACTGTAAGAAACACAAACACATGGAGATTAAACAATATGTTTCTAAATAACCAATAGATTACTTCATGAATCATAAGGGAAGTCAAAAAATTTCTAGAAACAAATGACAATGAAAACACAACTCAAAACCTATGAGATGCAGCAAAAGCGGTTCTAAGAGGGAAGTTTATAGCAATACAATCCTACCTCAAGAAACAAGAAAAACATCGAATAGACAACCTAGCTTTACACCTAAAACTTCTGGAAAAAGAAGAACAAAAAACCCAAAAATTAGCAGGAGGAAAGAAATCATGAAGATCCGAGCAGAAATAAATGAAAAAGAAATGAAAGCAATAACAATAAAGATTAGTAAAACTAAAAGCTGGTTCTTGGAGAAGATAAACTAATTTGACAGACCTTTAGGCAAGCACATCAAGAAAAAAGGAGAGAAGAATCAAATCAACAAAATTAGAAATGAAAAAAAGGAGAGGTTACAACAGACAATGCAGAAATACAAAAGATTATGAGATACTATTATGAACAACTATATGACAATAAAATGGATAACCTGGAAGAAATGGACAGATTCTTAGAAAAGTTCAATCTTCCAAGAGTGAACCAAGAAGATATAGAAATTATTAACAACCCAATTACAAGCACTGAAATTGAAACTGATCAAAAATCTCCCCCAAAACAAAAGCCTAGGACCAGATGGCTTCACAAAAGAATTCTATCAATCATTTAGAGAAGAGTTAATGGCTATCCCTCTAAAACTCTTTCAAAAAATTGCAGAGGAAGGAACACTTCCAAATTCATTCTATGAGGCCACCATCACCCTAATACCAAAACCAGACAAAGACAACACAAAAAAAGAAAACTACAGGCCAATAACACTGATGAACATAAATGTAAAAATCCTCAACAAAATTATAGCAGACAGAATTCAGCAATATGTCAAAAAGCTCAAACACCATGATCAAGTTGGGTTTATTCCAGGGATGCAAGGATTCTTCAATATGTGCAAATAAATCAATGTGATACACCATGTTAACAAACTGAAAGATAAAAACCATATGATAATCTCAATAGGTGCAGAAAAAACCTTTGATAAAATTCAGCACCCTTTTATGATTAAAACTCTTTAAAAAATAAGCATAGAAGGAACATATCTCAACATAGTAAAGGCCATATATGATAAGCCTACAGCAAACATTATTCTCAATGTTTAAATACTGAAAGCATTCCCCCTAAGATCAGGAACAAGTCAAGGGTGTCCACTTTCACCACTATTATTCAACATAGTTTTGGAAATCCTAGCAACAGCAATCAGAAAAGAAAAAGAAATAAAAGGAATCCAGATCAGAAAAGAAGTAAAGCTCTCACTGTTTGCAGATGACAAGAAACTGTACATAGAAAACCCTAAAGATAGTATCAGAAAATTACTAGAGCTAATCAGTGAATTTAGCAAAGCTGCAGGATACACAATCAATACACAGAAATCACTTGAATTTCTATATACTAACAATTAAAAATCAGAAAGAGCAATTAAGGAATCAATCCCATTCCCCATTGCAACAAAAAGAATTAAATATCTAGGAATAAACTTACCTAAGGAGACAAAAGACCTGTACACAGAAAATGATAAGACACTAATGAAAGAAATCAAAGAGGACATAAACAGATGGAGAGATATTCCATGTTGCTGGGTAGGAAGAGTCAATATTATGAAAATGACTATAATACCAAGAGTAATCTACAGATTCTATGTGATCCCTATCAAATTACCAATGACATTTTTCACAGAACTAGAGCTAAAAACTTCACAATTCATATGGAAATTCGAAAGACCCTGCTTAGCCAAAGCAGTCTTGAGAAAGAAAAATGGAGCTGGAGGAATCAACCTTCCTGACTTCAGATTATATTACAAAGCTAACTGTCATCAAGACAGTATGACTGGCACAAAAACAGAAACATAGACCAATGCAACAAGACAGAAAGCCAAGAAACAAACCCATGCACCTGTGGGTACCTTATTTTTGACAAAGGAGGCAAGAATATACAATGGGGCAAAGACAGCCTCTTCAATAGGTGGTGCTGGGAAAACTGGAGAGCTACATGTAAGAGAGAAAAATTAGAATACTTCCTAATACCAAACACAAAGATAAACTCAAAATGGAATAAAGACTTAAATTTAAGACCAGAAACTATAAAACTCTTAGAGGAAAACATAGGCAGAACACTCGATGACATAAAGCAAAGCAATATCCTCTATGACCTCCTAGAGTAACAGAAATAAAAACAAAAGTAAATAAGTGGGACCTGATTAAACTTATGTGCACAGCAAAGGAACCTATAAGCAAGGTAAAAAGACAACCCTCAGAATGGGAGAAAATAACAGCCAATGAAACAACTGACAAAGGATTGATTTCCAAAATATAAAAGCAGCTCATACAACTCAATACCAGAAAAACAAACAAACCAATCAAAAAGTGGGGAAAAGACTTAAACAGACATTTCTCCAAAGAAGACATACGGATGGCTAACAAACACATAAAAATATGCTCAACATCGCTCATTATTAGAGAAATGCAAATCAAAACTACAATGAGATATGACCTCACACCAGTCAGAATGGCCATCATCAAAAAGTCTACAAAGAATAAATGCTGGAGTGGGTGTGAGGAAAAGGGAACACTCTTGCACTGTTGGTGGGAAAGTAAATCAATACAGCCACTATGTATGTAAATTGATACATACATCTCCATACATTATGGAGATTCCTTTAAAAGCTAGAAATAAAACCATCATAGGACCCAGCAATCCCACTCCAGGCATATATCCTGAGGAAACCAAAATTGAAAAAGACACATGTATCCCATTATTCACTGCAGCAGTATTTACAATAGCTAGAACATGGAAGCAACCTAGATGTCCATCAATAGATGAATGGATAAAGAAGTAGTGGTACATATACACAATGGAATATTACTCAGCCATAAAAAGGAACACCTTTGAGTCAGTTCTAATGAAGTGAATGGACCTAGAACCTATTATACAGAGTGAAGTAAGTTAGAAAGAGGAAGATAAATATTGTATTCTAACGCATATATACAGAATCTACAAAAATGGTGCTGAAGAATTGACTTACAGGGCAGTACTGGAGAAATAGACATAGAGAATAGACTTGTGGACATGGGGAGAGGGGAGGAGAGGGAGAGATGTGTGGAAAGAGTAACATGGAAACTTATATTGCCATATATGAAATAGATAGCCAATGGGAATTTGCTGTATGGCTAAGGAAACTCAAACAGGCACTCCATATAAACCTAGAGGGGTGGTATGGGAGGGAAGTTCAAGAAGGAGGGGATATATGTATACCTACAGCTGATTCATGTTGAGGTTTTACAGAAAACAACAAAATTCTGTAAAGCAACTATCCTTCAAAAAAAATTAATTAAAAAAATCACACCATCAACATGAACTCTCTCTGTATAACAAAAGAGGGCTGCTGTGGATTGCTTGTGTGCCCCCAAATTCATATGTGGAAACCCATGGCTGTATAATTAATTAAGATGAGCTCATAGTGGAGTAGGAATTCAATACAACTTAGCGATTAGTGTTAGTCACTCAGTCGTGTCCGACTCTTTGCAACCCCATGAACTGTATAGTCCACCAGGTTCCTCTGTCCATGGCAAGAATACTGGAGTGGGTTGCCATTCCCTTCTCCAGGAGATCTTTCCAGCCCAGAGACTGAACCCAGGTCTCCTGCATTGCAGGCAGATTCTTTACCATCTGAGTCACCAGGGAATACAAATTAGGTATCCTCATAAAAAGGGCAAATTTGAAGCCAGACATGCACACAGGAAGAACACCATATGAAGATAATGACAGAGATCAGGGCTATGTTTGTATATGCCAAGGAATCCAGGTGGCAGTAGTGATAAAGAACCTGCCTGCCCATGCAAGAGACATAAGAGACATTGCTTTGATCCCTGGGTTGTGAAGACCCGCTGGAGAAGGGCATGGCAACCCACTCCAGTATTCTTGCCTGGAGAATCCCATGGACAGAGGAGCCTGGTGGGCTACAATCCATAGGATCACACAGAGTCAGATGACTGAAGCAATTTACCACGCATGCATGCCAAAGATGCCAGAAAACCACCTGGAGGCTAGAGGAGAGGCACGGAACAAATTCCTCTTCACAACCCCCAAAGGGAACCAACCTGTTTATGTCTTGATCTCAGACTTCTGGCCTCCAAAACTGTGAGACAAGAAATTTCTGTTGTTTAAACCAGTCAGTTTGTGGTGCTTTGTTACACAGTTCTAGAAAACTAATGCAGAGGCTTTAGTTTTTTTCTCTTGGTATATTCAATAGAAAGAATTTTTCTCTCCTCTTTTTCTGCTTTTTCCTGTCTCCTAAGACAGTCACTTGCAGGCTGTCTTTGAACCTCCCTTTCAAATCAGTTTTTCAAGGAATATTCTCTATGATACATTCTTGAGGTAGTCCTTGTTGCATTTATATTTCAAATCTGGAAGGTTATTTATTGTCTCCCTCCTGATGGTTGTGTTGAAAATGTTGACTGGATCCATTCTTTAAAGTGTGATTCAACATTCATTTATCTCCTTACTTACTCTCCTTAACTGGCAAAGAGCATGTGAAAATGAACTTCCATGAAGATTTTATGGCTTTGATGAAATATTTATATTAGGAATTAAAATTAAACATTCAGTCTCAATGCCATCCCTTTCTATTTAGAGTGAGTAACAGTGTTTAGTTATCCTCAACTTCAACTGAAGAGAGGGCGTATTTGAAAGAGGAGTAGTAAAGGGATGTGGGAGAGAAAGTTTGTGTTACATTTCTGAGTTTATGATGAATGCTGTTTTAGATCATAGAAAGCTACTTGCAATTTGGAAGGAATGAGAAAAAGAAACTAAAAAGTGGAATATTACTGTATTTTATTCCAAGAAGATATTCTGTCCTCTTTAGCAAGCAGTATGATTGAAAGAGGGGGTCAGCCAATGGCCACCTGTTTCAGAGCTATACCCCAAACAGCCTGGGTTTCTGTACCCTGTGTAAGACCCTGCCAGGCCACAGAATCATTTTGGCCTGTATCACATGGATGCTTCAACAATGTGAACAGAGCTGCAATAAAGAAGAGTAAATGACAATCCATCTGTTTTGTAATTCAACCTAATTCAAGCCACATTTATCAGATACTTCTATAAGGTATGCCCTGTACTAACTGTGTAGAGATGAATCAGGCTTGGGCTATGCCTTGTTCAGTGAGCAAAATCAAAAAATCTTCATGGAACAGGTCAGACTTGTATCAAGAATGGTGATCAAGTCATATTCTTCAAATACAGTAGATTTTTGGTAAGAATTAAATTGTATAGATAACTGTAAGTTGGCCATAGGGACACAGAATAATGAACAATTAATTCTACCAGGAGACATTAAGGAAAGTCTCAGAAAAGAAGTTATAATTGGGACTTAAAAACTATCTAGAACTTCATTTGGTTAAAAAACATGTAGGAAAAAAGGTATTTTTTGGTTGAGGGTCTCAGTTTAGTAAAGGTTAAAAGGCAAACAAGTATGACTTGATTAAAACAAAAGTAATAATAATGTTGATTAAATACATAATTCATTCTGGGTATTATACATGCAACATTTTATTTTTCAATATTACTGTAGGGAATATTATTAACTTAGTACAGGAATGAAAGCATGATTGTCACACAGTCATCGAATATCAGCCAGAATCTGAACAATTAGGCCCTCACTTGGACAAAAATAGGAGGAGGATCTGGATAATTTTTAATCAAAAAGATGGTATGCTTTGGTTTATTTTCAGTCAAGAGGAACAAAGATTGGAGGGTGAAAACATTCTGTCAAGATGACCTAAATCAAATTCAATAATTTAGAAAACATACACCCCTGATGCTGTAATTCAATAAAACTGATTTGAAGGTAGGCACTCAGTTTCTAAGTTCTGAGCGTGTATGCTTTCAGGACCATTGAATGCATAAATAATCTATAGTGAATTTATTTAATTGAAAATATTTTAAGTTAATGTAGGCCTCATGGACATACATTTGAAACAGGATATTTAATATATCCTATCTTGCTCTGTGCCTTTATCCTATGCTCTGCTGTGTTAAGTCACTTCAGTCAGGCTCAATTCTGTGATTCTAAGGAGTGCAGCTTCTGTCCATGGGATTCTCCAGGCAAGAAAACTGAAATGGGTTGCCATGCCCTCCTCCAGGGTATCTTCCCAACCCAGGGATCAAACCCTCATTTCTTGTATCTCCAACACTGGCAGGCAGGTTCTTTACCACCAGCCCGACCTCGGAAGCCTGTGCCTTTATCCAACAATTTTTTATAAAATTTTTTTATAAAAAAAATTATTTTAATTGGAGGATAACTGCTTTGCAACATTGTAATAATTTTTGCCATATATCAACATGAATTGGCTACAGGTATACATGTGTCTCCCCCAATCCTAAAGCCTCCTCCCACCTCCCTCCCACCCTATCCCTCTGTGTTGTCCAGAGCATCAGCTCTGAGTGCCCTTCTGCATGCATCAAACTTGCACTCATTATCTATTTTACATGTGGTAATGTACACATTTCAATGCTTTTCTCTCAAATCATCCCACCCTTACTTTCTCCCACAGAGTCTGAAAGTCTTTTCTTTACATCTGTGTCTCTTTTGCTGCCCTGAATATAGGATCATTGGTACTGTCTTTCTAAATTCCATATATATGCCTTCATATATAGTGTTTGTTTTTCTCTTTCTGACTTACTTCACTCCATGTTATAGGCTCCAGATTCACCCACCTCATTAGAACTGACTCAAACGCATTCCTTTTTATAGCTGAGTAATATTCCATTGTATATATGTACCACAACTTCTTTATCCATTCTTCGGCTAATGGACATCTAAGTT
Organism: Cervus canadensis; assembly: GCF_019320065.1. Classification (NCBI taxonomy): domain Eukaryota; kingdom Metazoa; phylum Chordata; class Mammalia; order Artiodactyla; family Cervidae; genus Cervus; species Cervus canadensis. The sequence continues at coordinate 37,738,537 of NC_057406.1, read as the reverse complement.
GCTTTCACGGCCTGACTATTGTAAACATTGCTGCAATGAACATTGTGGTATATGTGTCTCTTTCAATTCTGGTTTCCTTGGGGTGTATGCCAGCAATGAGATTTCTGGGTCAGAAAAACCTACAACCAAGGTTTAATTTCAAAGTCAGGCAACCAAATATATAAGGATTCAAGTGCCACTTTTTAAAACGGAGGGCCTAAGAAGGGGTAGGATTTTTAATTTCTGCATCCTCAAACATAGCAATTTAACTTCAAAAGAGGCCTAGACTTTATTGTCCCTAAGGCCACTTTGTAATAATTACTATATTTTATTACTTTCATTTTATTGATTTCATTCAAAGATCCAAATGCTAGTTTTTATAGTAGGAATTCTAGAGGACATCTAGCAGCTTCTAGATGTTAAGAACTCCAGAAGGAAGATACAGGAGTGCTTTTAAAATTTTAGTAATGACTGGAGTTTTAATTTACCTTCCTCTCACCATGAAGTCAATTTTATTTTTCCAGCTAAGTAGCTTCTTAGAAACCATTATGGCTCACTCAGACCTTCAACAATCAAAAGAATACATGAGGAATTAGAAAGAATTGGAGGTGAAGAAAGGGAAATCTGTTCAAATATACTTGTAGTAACACAATAGTAACACAGGAACCAAAGTGGTAACTGGACCTTTCCAACAGGCAGACTTCATTGTTTAGATACTTAAACTGCTAGCCTTCTTTCAGATATTATTTTGATATTCTGACTATACCCTTTCCAGGGAAGATAAAAGAATACTCTATGGCTACTTTTTCACATATCCTCCATTCTCCCTATGACAATTTGTTTTAAAGCTGTATTATTACTTTTCATATTGTTATTATTTCTATTGTTATTAATGATGAGTGAAAGTCACTCAGTTGTGTCCGACTCTTTGAAACCCCATGGACTTTATAGTTCATGGAATTCTCCAGGCCAGAATACTGGAGTGGGTAGCCTTTCCCTTCTCCAGGGGAACTTCCCAACCCTGGGATTGAACCCAGGTCTTTAGCATTGCAGGTGGATTCTTTACCAACTGATCTATCATTCATTAATGATGAAACCCACCATTAAAGTAACACCCTTAAAAATCATACCTGTATGCAGAATTTTGGAAAAGACAAAATGATTCAGAAGTTCTAGGACTATGTGGTAAACACTTGCACTTCTAATCAGGTGGTTGGTGGGTGAATGGAGGGACTTAGAACAAACTGAGATATCTGTTATTTTTTCCCCTTAGGAGAAAGAGGTAATCTAAGTCATGAAAAGTATGGGCAGTTATATGTCATTATTTTGTGCCAGTTTAATAATGTTTTGGTCAAGTAGGGAAAATTGTGGTCTCTTATGTTTCATTTCCACAAAGGGAAACACAACATTTCTTGGGGTATAATTTGAAGAAAAATATTTCCTTGAGAGCAAAAAAATAGGTGTTATAAGGAATAATAGGAAAATAAGTTTTTATGAAATTTTAACAAAGTTAAATGGGTCTCTGGAACAGGAGTTCTCAGAGTTTTTAACATCCTAATATGCATTGTGACACTGAAAGAAGGGAATTTATTATGCAACATTACTATGATGTTTCCCTTCCGTTTTTGTGGAGGAAGTGTCAGGACCAGCATTCCTCAAAACTCCTTAGAGCTCACAGCATGATATTTCACTTTAGTATGAGAAATGCCGTCACACTACTTCATAAAACAAAGGTGTTACTTCCTAAGTTTAATTTAGATAAATTATTTTGGATATTAACAAATAACTTTTTTTTTCATTTCTTCTTCAGAATTTTTAGTATCTAACACCTCATTCAAGGTCAGAATGTGGATGATATGGCAGATGGTTGCACTTTACCTACCTGACTGCACCAAAAGTTTTATTATATCTACAAACGTAGTTTATAAATCTAAAAGGTTGCTATTGTCTTTTGCTAACAATGGTTCCTGAGGGAAGGGCAAGAACTAATTAAAGCAGGAGGTTTAGGAAGAATCATTTTAAAAGGCAGATCAGTTTACTGAAGGACCACGTGTACTCTGCCAGTGTGAAAGACATGCAGTTCAATTTAACTTGAGGAAGTTATTGAGATCAAACTTACACTATATTTTTAGATGGAAGTTTTATATTGGATGGTGTGCTTAACCAGGAAATACAGAATGAATGGCAACTGCTAAAAATCTGTGAGCAGGAAGACTGCTACCAATAAATTAAAACCTTAGTCATTCCAAAGATGGAAATCATTGTGGCAAAACAAATGGGAGGACTTATTATTTGATGGCCATTTCTTCTAGAATTTGGTTTAAAAAAATCATTCTTTCAGCTTTTAAGGAGTTGGTAAGAATATTATCAAAATCATTATGATTTCAGAAGTTGATTCATTCCCAAGTAATAACTGAATTTCCCAATGAAATACTCCCAGAGTAAACATCAACTGTTGCTCAATAAATTCCACAAAGTATCTTTAGAGGCTTTTAAAAGTTTGTTTCAAGGTCCTTGATGAAATAGCCATATATAGTGCTGAAATCTGTTCAGTAGGGTGAAGGCCTAAAGAAAGAATAGCCATATCTCTGAATCCAGAACTCTTGGTCTTAAGTGTTTCTATGATATAGCCATCTTTATTCACCCAGGGTACTTATTGCTTTTAATGTATTTTAGAAAGTATGTAAAGTACTGAAATCACTTCTACAGTATACAAATTTTGTCTCAAGCTACATATATTTGAGAAGAAAGTCATTTGACATTCTTCTCGGCTCTTCTTGATATAAGGTTGATTTCAGAGGTGTTTTCAATCTTTACAGTCAACAGACAGACCTGTTCAATATCTCATATTCAGTAATTCATATTATACTCATTATTTACCTGATAATATTATACAGACAATGGCTCCCAATCTGTCACTTGCTTCCCAATATAGGTAGCATTATTATGCCATCATCAACCGGACTTTCTGGACACCTGTTTCTCTGTCTGCCCGGTTTTTGTTCATGTCTCTTCTTTGGTGGTCTAGACAAACTATATGATCACAAACACACAAAAAAATATAACTCAATATGCTATTGTTATCAAATGTGTGAAAAACAATCCAGACCTGTACTAAAGCATTATTTCCAAGCACCAGTGCAAGAAAATTACAGCACAACATAGTGGATTTATTGAATAGAATAGCAGTAGAACACAACAACAGAAAATCAGGCTTAGAGTTTTAGAATGTTAGAGCTAGAAAGGGAGGTTAGACATCATGTAGTTCAGTATCCTTTTACAACAAGAAAACTGAGCCTTCCTGACATTAGGTGACTCCTCAGTAAAAGTTACACAGTTAGTTGCCGAGGTCTCAACTTGATGGATTTTTGGTATATCATTTGACTTACTATGTTGTTAGTTGCTAAGCCATGTCAAACTCTTTGTGACCCCATAGACTGCTGCACTCCAGGCTCACCTGTCTTTCATTATTTCCCAGAGTTTGCTCAAACTCATGTCCATTGAGTTGGTGATGGCATCCAACAACCATTTCATCCTACCTTGTCCCCTTCTCCTCTTGCCCTCAATCTTTCCCAGCATCAGGGTCTTAACCAGTGATTCAGCTCTTCGAATCAGGTAGCCAAAGTATTGGAGCTTCAGCTTCCTCATCAGTCCTTTTAATGAATATTCAGGGTTGATTTTCTTTAAGATTGACTGGTCTGACCTCCTTGCTATCCAAGAGACTCTCAAGAGTCTTCTCCAGAATTACAGTTCAAAAGCATCAATTCTTTGGCACTCAGCCTTCTTTATAATCCAATTCTCATATCCATAGATGACTACTGGGAAAACTACAGCTTTGACTATACAGACCTTTGTTAGCAAAGTGATGTCTCTGCGTTTTAATATGCTGTCTAGGTTTGTCATAGCGTTTCTTCCAAGGAGCAAGTATCTTTTAAGTTCATAACTGTAATCACAATTCTCAGTGATTTTGGAGCCCAAGAAAATAAAGTTTGTCCTTATTTCCATTTTCCTGTTTATCTGCCATGAAGTGGTGGCTTGCTATAGTATATTTATTAAAAGACCACTCTAGCTATGGTTCTCTAACTCACTCTCAAATTCCCCAAAATACTCAATGAAACTCAATTATTCAATTGTTTCCACTAATATTATACCATAAGGTCTTTTGGTATAGATCTGTTCTGCTTAGGTTATTATTCTTAAACTTGAAGGCATCAGGCTATACAAAATTGTACCAAACAAGAACAGGTGCCTTTTTATGAGATGTCCTAAGTTCTTACCCTGCATTTAAATTCTGGCCAGTAGAATCCCCAGAAAAGTGGGATTTGATTCTCAATTTCCGTGTGGTTCGACTTCAAGATTTTATGTGTGTTGGAAAAAGACTAAGGTAACATTATAGAATATTCTACTCTTAATCTAAACAGACATATATATTACATGCATATATATGTATGTAATACATATAGATACTTTTATAGTCATCATTGGCAAGGGTTTATAAATCACCATTAGTACCACTTTGCTAAAGAAGATGAAGTACTTCACTAGGAATAGGAAAACATCTCTCCAGGTTTGTGTCAGAGTTTTGTCCAATCTTCCTTATGCTGATTATCTATTATGTGCTAATTCATTTCTAAGACCACATATTTTAATCCAAGACTCAGTCATAGTCTTACATAACAGAGCCTCTATCATTATTTAGCTCAATAAAGACTTAAGGGGTGACTATAGGAGCTGAAATTAAACCAGTCAGTGATCATACATTGAACATGATTCTCACTCTAATAGTGCTCACATTTTAGTGACTGTATCCTTTTCAGACCTATAGACTGTAGAGAATTACTGGATTTTATGTTTATAGTTGCTCAGTTTGGTTATCATCCATTCTTTTGTGTTGTTTCAACTATTTTTATTCTTATTTTATAGTGTTACAAGCAATTAACTAGTGAAATATTGGAGGCTTTTATGGTGATTTCAGCCATGAAATTAAAAGATGCTTACTCCTTGGAAGGAAAGTTATGACCAACCTAGACAGCTTATTAAAAAGCAGAGACATTACTTTGCCAACAAAGGTCCATCTAGTCAAGGCTATGGTTTTTCCAGTGGTCATGTATGGATGTGAGAGTTGGACTATAAAGAAAGCTGAGCGCTGAAGAATTGATGCTTTTGAACTGTGGTGTTGGAGAAGACTCTTGAGAGTCCCTTGGACTGAAAGGAGATCCAACCAGTCCATCCTAAAGGAGATCAGTCCTAGGTGTTCATTGGAAGGACTGATGTTGAAACTGAAATTCCAATACTTTGGCCACCTGATACAAACAGCTGACTCATTTGAAAAGACCCTGATGCTGGGCAAGATTGAGGGCAGGAGGAGAAGGGGACAACAGAGGATGAGATAGTTGGATGGCATCACCGACTCAATGGACATGGGTTTGGGTAGACTCCGGCAGTTGGTGATGGACAGGAGGCCTAGCGTGCTGCGGTTCATGGGGTCACAAAGAGTCGGACACGACTGAGCAACTGAACTGACTCTCTCCTTTGAGGAATGTATTCATATAACTCTTATGATCAAATATTTCCTTTACTAGATTACTGAGATGAACAGGGTTTTACAGATTTTCCCAAATTGCAGGAAGAAGAGTAGAATCCAAATTGGATATTCTTTTTTTTTTTTTTCATTTATTTTTATTAGTTGGAGGCTAATCACTTTACAATATTGTAGTGGTTTTTGCCATACATTGACATGAATCAGCCATGGATTTACATGTGCTCCCCATCCTGATCCCCCCTCCCACCTCCCTCCCCATCACATCCCTCTGGGTCTTCCCGGTGCACCAGCCCTGAGCACTTGTCTCATGTATCTGACCTGGGCTGGTGGTCTGCTTCACCCTTGATAGTATACTTGTTTCAATGCTATTCCCTCTGAACATCCCACCCTCGCCTTCTCCCACTGAGTCCCAAAGTCTGTTCTGTACATCTGTGTCTCTTTTTCTGTTTTGCATATAGGGTTATCATTACCATCTTTTTAAATTACATATATATGCGTTAGTATACTGTATTGGTCTTTGGGCTTACTTCACTCTGTATAATGGGCTCCAGTTTCATCCATCTCATTAGAACTGATTCAAATGAATTCTTTTTAATGACTGAGTAATATTCCATTGTGTATATGTACCATAGCTTCCTTATCCATTCGTCTGCTGATGGGCATCTAGGTTGCTTCCATGTCCTGGCAAATTATAAACAGTGCTGCGATGAACATTGGGGTGCATGTGTTTCTTTCAGATCTAGTTTCCTCGGTGTGTATGCCCAGGAGTGGGATTGCTGGATCAATCTATAGATTCAATGCAATCCCTATCAAGCTACCAATGGTATTATTCACAGAACTAGAACAAATAATTTCACAATTTGTATGGAAATACAAGAAACCTCGAATAGCCAAAGCAATCTTGAGAAAGAAGAATGGAACTGGAAGAATCAACCTGCCTGACTTCAGGCTCTACTACAAAGCCACAGTCATCAAGACAGTATGGTACTGGCACAAAGACAGAAATATAGATCAATGGAACAGAATAGAAAGCCCAGAGATAAAGCCACGTACCTACGGACACCTTATCTTCGACAAAGGAGGCCAGAATATACAATGGAAAGAAGACGACCTCTTTAGCAAGTGGTGCTGGGAAAACTGGTCAACCACTTGCAAAAGAATGAAACTAGAACACTTTCTAACACCATACACAAAAATAAACTCAAAATGGATTAAAGATCTAAATTAAAGACCAGAAACTATAAAACTCCTAGAGGAGAACATAGGCAAAACCCTCTCCGACATAAATCACAGCAGGATCCTCTATGACTCACCTCCCAGAATATTGGAAATGAAAGCAAAAATAAACAAATGGGACCTAATTAAACTGAAAAGCTTTTGCACAACAGATTGGATATTCTGGACTCGTCTTCTCCCTATTCCATGTTAGTTCTTTATATTATGGTTATATTCCGTTTCCAAAGTTCTGTATCTTCTTGACTGCAAATGATTGTGAGTTGAATATTTGCTTTCTTAATAGATTTGTTATTTTAAAAAAACCTTATTCTGTGTGCATGTCACTACTCTCTGCACATAGTCAATGCGCGGTTTAAGCCATCACCTACCAAAAACAAAAAACAATGAAAGAACTCATTCAATAAAGTTGCGTCTTTGAGAGGCTGTGGCTTCAGAGTAACATCAAAACAAACAGAAAGTCTGTGTCTGTACTTGGAAGAGAATCACAGTTTTCTGCATTGAACCTGCTATGAATGTTATATTAATATTTGGTTTCTGGGGATGTCTCATTAATACTATCTATGAAGCATATTTTATGTTAACAGGGCAATAAGCACAGCAATAAGCAGGCCCTAGCTTAGAACCGGTACATTTATTTTAAAACAATGACCATGAATTCCAGATCTACCATTTTTGCCTAATAGTAATCTGAGGAAAAAGCTTATCTATCTTGCAGTTTTCATAAGTGATGAAAACAAGCAAGACATTAACCTATAAGCAAGTGCTAAGCGTATGCACACATGTTCAAAATTTTAAAATTTATATAAATTTCTGTGCAAATTAAGCATTGCCCTCAAGCTCCTGGCAAATTGCCACTGTAGTCTTTGGAATATAGAACTTGGGCAGCTCCAAATTTATAGTTATTTCCACAGATCTGTTTCATTGATTTCTGCTTTTTTGAGGACCTTCTCCCAAGGTCCCCTGGGAACTTGATGCCTGATTCTAAAACATACATTCATGATCTTATCTCTATACTAGAGAGACCTAATGAATGAAATGACAAAAACAAGTAAATTGAAGATTTAAGTTTGAAGGAAATACTATGAGCTCACTTTTCCCATATCAAGACTCTATGTTAAGCTCCTTGAAAACTTTCATTTGTTAATAATTTTATAGGCAGAACAGTAAAAGGGTGGATAAATTCTCTTGCTTTTAGGTATCTTCTATAAAAACTTAACTTTCCAAATGATCAATCTTGTGAACACTAAATTGGCCCTGGCTTATTTAAAGGTCATTTACCCAGAAAGCTCTGCTAACTGATTTTCAAGTACCTGGATGAATTCCTACAAAAACAGTCAAAATTGATTCTGCAGTCTCTGTGCCAACGGTCAAGTACTACACCCATAAAAGAGACTTTCCGACAATCAATGAAAGCTCATTGTATTCATATTTTGTTCTTAAAATCTAATATATTCAATTAGCTTGTTTCCTGGTCCACATCATTTAGATACAAAAAATCAGAAGTGGTTTTGCAGCCAGGCTCCCTGACTCCAAGAAGCAATGACACTAGACAATCTGATAATGCAATGGAACAGGGAAAACCAAAACAAAATGAAACGAAAAAAAACTGGCTTAAAAGTGTCAATCTGAGGACATATGCTATGTGCTCAAAAGCTCTATTCACTCCTGCAGACCATGAGGTTATTATGGCCTTACCACACAACAGAGAGATGGATTATTTCATTTAATACCCATTTATTAAGAATTTAACACATGTCTGGGGTTTGGGAAGCAAAGACAAGTAAAACGCAACTCATGCCCTTGAGATGTACAGTTCACCTGGGAAAACAGAAACATAGGCAGTTATAAGAGAAAAAGAAAGTGCAGTAAGAACTTAGAGAAGGGAAAACCGATCTGTCTTGAAGGCTTAATGGAAAAGTAAGGTCTGTAGTTGCTGTTAAAAGCCATCAAGGGCTTTCCAAATTGATAATGAAGAAAGGTAATGAGGGATATAGTAGAAAGAAAGGATAGACTATGTAGCATGAAAAGTAATGAAAGAGCATGCTGTGTACAAGCAGGCAGAATTCTAAGATACCCCCCAGGTTTCCCATCCCTGCTGAATATGTCCTGTATAATCCTTTCCCCTTGAGTGTGAGCAGGACATGCCTGTGAATATGATGGACTATCACTCAACGATTATATTGCGTTATATGTTGAAAGGATTTTACATATTGAATGAAGGTCTCTAATCAGTTGACTCTCAGTTAATCAAAATGGAGATTATCTTGGGTGAGTCTGATCTAATTAGATGAGCTCTTCAAAGACGCTAAAAGATTTAAGAGAGGGATTCTCCTACTGACCTTGAAGAAGCACACTGCCACAGTGTAGACAGAGCCTGTGATGGAGAACTGAGAGGCACCTGTAAGAAGCTGAGTGATTCCCAGTTACAGCGGCCCCTACAGCAATGAGTAATAAAGTGACTACCTCAGTCATACTGCAAGGAAATAAATGCTACAAACAACCTGAAGGAATATGGAGCTGGCTCTCTCCCTAGTTAAGCTTCCATATACGGACACAGATGGGTGATACCTTGATTTCACCTTAGTGAGAGTCTGGGTGGAAGACACAGCTAAAGTGTGCCAGCGTCCTGATTCACAGAACCTATGAAATAATAAATTTATATCATTTTAAGCTGCTAAATTTCTAGGAATTTGTTACACACCAATAAAAAGATGAATACAGCAATTTGAAGGAAGAGAAGATTAAAATTTCTGGATCATGGACAAGACAGGAGAAACATAGACAAAGGAAAAACTAATTAAGGGATTTGATATATAATGAAAAAAGTCATCTGAATTTATCTTGTGGGTCGCAGGAAGTCAACTGGTTAACATAAAGGCTGCTAATGCAAAAGGGATTTTAGAAAGTTAATGCTGACCAAAGTGAGAAAGATGGATTGAACAGGAGACATGATGGAAGAAGGGAATTAGACTATACTAAAATAATCCTAATAAGTGGTTTTGAAAGTTTTTGGCACGACAATGACCGTAGTGAGGAAACAAAAGGAAAAGATTAGAAAAGCATTTGGTAGATGAAATCAACATGATGACCAATGTGAGACTAACATAAAAGAAAAAGGTTAATGAAAAATGATTCCAAGCTTCCTTGCCCCAATGTTATGAGAATAAGAGAAGATAAACAATGAGAGAGAAACTGTATTTGGTATTTTGAAAACATTTAGCTGCCTGCAGGATCTCTAAGTGATTAAGAGGTAGCTACTCATACTTAGCAAAAAAAAAAAAAAAAATTAGTTCTGAACTTTCAAACAAGGTGGAAGCTGGTGTTTTATTTGGGGAGTTATCAACAGAAGTTGAAGGCATGGAAATGAATGAGATCATTTAAGGAGAATACATATTCTGAAAAGATGATGGTGGATTAAACTCTGGGGAACATCAACATTTAAGTGTAAATAGAATTAAAGGACCAGAGAAAGAAAATAAGGAATTGTTAACATAATAAGAGTAAAATCTGGAGAAAATGGTAGCATGGAAGTGAAGGAGACACTTTAAAAGAAAGGAAGATTGACCATTGCCAAGAGTCAAAATCAAGTAGAATGAGCTTTAAGAAAATGCCTTTGGATTTAACAATAAAAAAGGCATCTTTGGCCCTAATAAGAACAATTTGGCCTCAGTAAGAGGGTTTCAAAGGAGTAGTGGGTATTGACACCATATTACAGTAGATTTTAGCAATGAATGAGAAGTGAGATGTAGCAGACCAAAAGGACTATGAGGAACTTCTTTCAAGTAGTTGGGCAACAAGAGCAGAAGGAAATTAAGGGAAATGGACACCATCAAAAAAAAGCACAAAAACCCACAGAGTGGGAAAAAATATTTGCAAATCACATATCTGATAATGAACTTTATGTATATATGAAGAACTCTTACAACCCAATAGTAAAAAGACAAACCAATTACAAGTGGGTAAAGGATCTGTATAGACAATTCTACAAAGATATTCAAATGATCCCCTGTAGAAGGAAATGGCAGCCCACTCCAGTACTCTTGCTGAGAAAATCCCATTGACAGAGGAGCTTGGTGAGTTACATACAGTCAACGGGATCACAAAGAGTTGGACATGACCAAGCACATGCACACACACGCACACACACACACACACACACACACACACAATGGCCAAGATGCTTGACATCATTAGCGACCAGGAAAATACAAATCAAGATCATAATGAAATACCATTTCATACCCACGAGAATGTGTGTGTGTGTGTGTGTGCATGTGTGCATGTGCGCTCACGGGATGTTCAGTCATGTCTGACTTTTTGTGACCCCCACAGAATGGCTAGAAATAAAAAGTCAGAAAACAGATGTTATCAAGGATGTAGAGAAATTGGAAGCCTCGTATGTTGTTGGGGTTTGAAGGAGAGGGTGTAAAATGGTTCTGCCGCTTTGGAAAACCACCTGGCAGTTACTTAAACAATTAAATACAGACTAGACAAATGATCCAGGAATAACATTCCTAGGTATATGCTCAAGAGAAATGAAGATATACACCCACACATAAACTTGTACATGAATGTTTATAGCAGCATAATTAAAAAAGAGTCAAAGGTAGAAGCAACCCAAATGTCCATCAACAGGGAAATGAGGTTTTTTTTTTTTTTTTAAATCTGCTACTCCTCACAATGGAGTATTATTTGGTGATAAAGAGGAATGAAGTACTGATGTATGGATGAATCTTGAAAATATTATGCCAAGTGAAAGAAGTCAGTCACATAAGACTTTGAACTATATGACTCCACTGATATAAAGTCCAGGATAGGGAAATCTAGGGACAGAAAGTAGGTTAATACTGCTTTGGGCTGGAGGGGATAAGCAGTGAGGAGGATGATAGGCTAAATGGTATGAGTTTCTTTTTGAAGGTATTCTGAAATTGAGTATGATGACGGTTACAAATCCGTAAATATACTAACCCCATTAAATTGTACACTTTGAATGAGTGAATTGCAAGGTATATGAACTATATCTCAATGAAGTTATTTTTAAAAAGAACATAAAGGGAGTAATTCAAGGTAGATAAGATCAAAATGAACATTTCTTTCAGCTTGAGAGAGATTCCAGTGTGTGTGTTTTAAGAGAAAGGAATTGGTGGCGATTCATGGTGATTGATGCTCATAATGATATCTCTGAATCATCAGAAAAGGTCAAATCCTGTTCAGTATGTAATATCTCTTAGAAAGAGTTCCAGAAAAAATATCTAAATTAAATTTATTCCTTTGAACATGAAACTTGCTTTCTTTTATAGGAAAATTAATTTACGAAGAATAAGTGTTCCCTCACTGGTGATGGACAAATGAGGTGTTACACTAACTAGAGAAATAATGGTTACCAAAAAAGTGTCTTGTTAAAACTTATTTTTTATTTCTGAAGTTTTGAGATGGCTTTTGGGCTATAAATAAAAGAAAAGGAAAAACATACCAAATTTCATGATTCCAGTACAATTGTTAATAAGATCTGTATTAACCCTTAGCTGTCTGGCTCATAGGTCTTCCCTGGTGGCTCAGATGGTAAACAATCTGCCTGCAATGTAGGAGACCTGGGTTTGATCCCAGGTCAATTCAGTCAGGAGAATTCCCTGGAGAAAGGAATGGCAAGCCATTCCAATATTGTTGCCTGGAGAATCCCACAGACAGAGGAGCCTGGCAGGTTACAGTCCATGGGGTCACAAAGAGTCAGACATGACTGAGCAACTAAGCATGCACATCTGACTCACAAAGAGGAAGTTGTAGTCAGGCTACCTCCCTTCACGTTGCTCTGGATTTACAATGGAGGCTGTCATACTCAGCCATCTAGTTGATAGATATTATTTAATCCATGTAATATCTGGTACTCCATGTGGTTCAGCCAAAATGTTTGCTGTCACTGTTTTGTTCCTTTTTTGAAATTGTGTTGAGCATCACTCTTGCTTTTATTTGTTATTTACGAAGTATTTTCATTATTCTTCAATGCCTGCTGCTGCAGTATATTGTCTGGCTATTAAAAACAGATTGTTAAAGACTTCCTGGCAAAACCCCAGAGGATCTATGTGGAATTATTTGTTTGAAATTTTGTTATTAAAATTCTCTGGATACAAAGTAATTTTGCTTGCTCAATATTTTTATTGTTTCACCTGCTATTGAGTAGAAACTGCAGTGGGGAAGATATCTGTTTTGTTTTGTTACCAAGTTTTATCAGGATTGTCTGAAAGTGCCTAAACATTTTTTACTGGAATGATCTGCTTTCAAACAACCCACCACCCTCAGGAGAGGGTTACTCACACAAGGTATCCAGATGTTTTGGGTAAAAAGCAAATATTCTGCATCCTTAAGGAGGGGCGAGAGCACTTTGAAACTTGGCAGAAGTGCAGTCTGTCCATTTCTCTGTTGATGACCAAGGAAAACGGTCTGCTGGATTGTGAGTGTGAGAAAAGGGAGCTGAGCATTCTACTGATGGGATAAGCCAGGCAAAACAACCCGCCTGGTGCTGAGAGGGAGAGCCAGATCAGAGCGTCCTGTGAAAGAAAGTCCGAGAGGGACAGGGATTCATTTCTGGGAAGAACATAATGAGAGCAAACTGCGTAATAAATAAGAGCTGTTTTTCTCTTGATTTGGATTTGGGCTTCATCACAGGGATCAAGCGCTTTTACAGAAAGAAAGAAAGTAGATCTCTGGTTTAAATAAAAGTGATGAGTTTTCACTTTGTACCTGTTTGGTGAAGAAGACTTCAGAGAGGAAAAAAAAAAAAAAAAAGAGTATTTTATGACTTTAGTGTAGTTTCCTCCTGTCAAGTATGAAAATGGACCTAATCTGCTTTGTTTCCAAAACTTACCACACATATTCTCCTGCCTTTTTATCCTGACAACAGAAACTCCAAATGTGCTCCTTCAGAGGTCATAACAGTGGATGAGGAATAAAGGAGGCCTGAATTCTAGGGGAAAAAATTTATTATTCAAAGGCACACATCCATTGATCTGCATCTATGCTGCCAATATACTAAAGAAAATGGGAAAGACACAGACTTTAACCTCCAAAAACCTTAGTTTGAATCCGTGTTCCAAACCTCAATTGCCTTATCTTCACAACTCTGTTGCCTAATCTGTAAATCAGGGGTTGTAATACTATCTAACCCTGTTTGACAATCAACCGAGATACATGTGAAAGTTCTTTGAGTCATATAAAATATAATGCTTATTTTAATTGGAAAATATTACTGAATATTTTTTATCTAACTTTACAAAGCCAGGATTTGAACATAGGGCTATAGTACTCTAAAGCTGTGTCTTTTCCTAAATTTCCTAAATTTTATTAATAGGATTGATTAATAAATCAATTAATAAATATATTTAATATATATTTATTAATAAATATATTTATTAATATTAATAAATATATTAATAAATATATTTCTATGAATAATGCTTAATAATAATATTTATAAATGAATATTCTCAACACGGAAGGCATTTTTCTTTGTGGGATACCAAACAGAATCAGACTTATTGCTTTCAAGAAGCTAATAGTTTATTATGAAAGACAAGACATGGATACAAATATCTACCCTCACAAATTAAAAAACTGATGGATCTTAAGAGATGTTGATTCAGCTACTTGTTTGCTAACTATCTACTGAGCATCTACAATGTGACAGATACTGTGTCAGACCCTGGGAACAGAATGAACACATAAATAGGCATGGTTCTTCCCCTTTTAGAGATTATTGTCTAGAAGGAGAAGAAAGATATTGATAAATAAACAAAACATCACAACATTTATAAGGGCTACAAAGAAGAGATACTTATAAAGTGCTCAATGATTCAGAGAGAAATACCACTTCCAGTGCATGGTATGGAGAAGTTTTTTAAGGGGCTCATTGGAGCTCAACTTTTGCAACAAATAAAATTTAATTTAATTTAACAAATAAGATTTAATTTAAATAAGATTCCCTCCTACTGAATAGGAGGGAAAGTTGTCTCAGACAGAGGATGCAAACGGCATGAGCCAAGGAACAAGGTTAATGAAAGAGTATTTAAAACTGTTCAGGGGAATTCAAGGTAAACTCATCTGCATAATTTAAGATAAGATGATTAGAAAAATAAAAATAGAAATATGTTGAAACCATATTGTAAGAGTTTTGAATGCCAGATTAAAAAGTTTGTATATTATTCTGTGATCCATACAGAATGTCTGGAGGTTTGTGAATAAAATAACATGACAGAACTATGAAGAAGGAAGAGATGGAGGAACGTGGAAGAGATGCCATGTAAGAAGCTACTTCAGCAATGAACTACTTGAAGACAAAGAAGGTCCAAATCAGGCAGTTAGCAATGAGAATGAAGAAGAGGAAAATGTGTCAAGGGTATTGTTGTCAAAATATTGACTGATCTTGGTTATGGAAACAAGGACAATAAGGAACCATTAATAAATAATGTTGAAGAGAATAATCAATCAGCTTTAAATTGACATAATGCATTTTTTTCTGAATGCAACCCTTATACTGGTATTGTATATATATTAACATAAAGCTTTTGAACTTCAGTGTCCTTACCTATAAATAAAATAAGGTGAATAATAATCTCTTAGTTGAAACAGTAATAATAAATGTTTTACTCAATAAAGCAAATAGATGCCTTCTTTGTGGAAAATGGATGACCTAGATTCACCTATTAGAGTGGAGAATGTCAGGGCTGCCTAGAAACTTAGTGACCAGTGGGTTTTCCAAACTAAGAGGCTGAAGTCCAGAGAGATTAAAGGACTCAAATGAGGCCAAATAACTAATAAAAGGCAAAGTCCAGATGTCTTGCTTCCGAGGCCAGAGCTTTTTCACCACTTCATGGAACCTCTTATTTTTAACGCTGATGTTTACTTAGGAAAATGATAGTCTCATTGCAGCTGGGTTTGTCCATCCCATAATGGCTGTACACTGTTTAACAGCCAGTGAAGGAGCAATTTCTTCTCACTTTGGATGAGAACAGCTGGGTGTAGGCTGTTACAGCCAGGGCTCTAGACAGATTCTCTGTGTCCATCCTGGGATTCTGATCTGTGTCTGAGAAAATCAAATAAATGATGGAAAAAGCCACAGAGGACTGAGAAGCCACTCAGAAAAGACCTCATTCCAAGGGAAAAAGAAGCTGAGATGTGCTTACTTGGATCAAGTTCCATAAACCATATCAGGGAGAGAGAATATTGCCTGTGGCCTTGTCACTGTTGTCTTCCATTTGAGTCACTGGATGAAGTTGTACTAAAAATCAAATAAAAATTTAAAATTGCTTTTTTCTCTACAATCTCTGTGAGATACTGAGAATATAAGGTAAAAATGGCCGAGATATCAGCAGACCAGGCATTGGCAGCCTCCATTGCAGTGGGTGGCCAGCAGTGGCAGTTGGTAGCATGTGTTGTGATGGACAGAGTGCCAACACCTAGTCTAAAACATCAGCTCTCTTGGTTTTAGACATTGATATCAATGTCAGTTATCAGTAGCATCAACATCACCTCATATGCCTTTACTTGGCATCTGGTAGCTAAGTTGCACTTTTACTTTGGCACCATGGTGGGGGGAAAGTGGATACAAATGATGAAGGACCAAGAGTATCTGTGGTACATTTAGAGGGCTCCCAGAGTTCCTAGTATGAAAATTCAGGAGGATGAATTTCCTACAGAACAAAGTATAGGTGAGCAGGTAAATTCTATTACTTAATGCTTCTTCTATGGGTAAAAAACAAACTTAACCTGCTTATTATTATTATGTTTGCTCTTTTGAAATAGTCTTAATATCTGGAACACTATTTGGGGCTTGGTCAGCTAGTGGTTTATATATCTGAGTAATCAGTTTCTGTCAGATTTTTGAAGAGTTGACCCTTTGTGTCATAAGATCTACTGGTGAGTTCTATGGAAAAAAATTAAAAGTTGTTTGAATTTACTGTTTTTCTTTTGCTAGATCTCAAGCAAACTCTCTTTCCATGTGTTGATCTGTAGAAAGGGCAGAAGACTGTGTTAAAGATCTTTTAGATTTATTCTTCAATATGACTTCAGGGAAGTTATTTATTAATACTTTCTCAGTCTGACAGTTTTATCTTCAAAAAGAGATAGTCATCTCTACTGTAACTAATCTTTTTGAAATTCTGGTTAAAGTCTTTTCAGTATAATTTGTTTTAAATTGCATTTAACAATAGGAAATCTATCTTTCCATACATGTTTGGAATTATTTCATAGCCTTTGCAGTATTTTCCAAATTCTGCTCATCATAATATTAATACCATGAGATATCCCTTCATTAAATCAGTTAGGCAAATATTGGATTAAACAAAGTTATGTAAGTCTCATTACTGAAGGTCTTCTCTGAATCTTCAAAATATACTTTGTCAATATCTAAGAAAGAGCTATATTATATAGGTTTTCTCATCTAATGCAAATGTTTCCCAGAATACAAGTGTGTGAAAATCTGTTTACAGTATTAAATGGATTTTTGGAAACATGCTATTCAAAAAATTCACTTGGGCCCTTTTAACTTTTTGTTAAAAAAAAATTAGCATTTATTAGTCTGAGTCAGGCCTACTGATGAATGTATTTTAATGATGAGAATATTCAGTGCCTTTGCTTACAATAGCGAATTGGGATATATTGATTTTTTAAATTGTCATTAATTTTTCAAGAGTTGACTCATGGATTCAAGGGCACTTA
Organism: Cervus canadensis; assembly: GCF_019320065.1. Lineage (NCBI taxonomy): Eukaryota > Metazoa > Chordata > Mammalia > Artiodactyla > Cervidae > Cervus > Cervus canadensis. The sequence continues at coordinate 37,721,070 of NC_057406.1, read as the reverse complement.
AAGGAAGAGAAGTGGGTCTTCTACCAATTTTGGCTAAACTTGGCTTGAAGTGTAAGACAAAAAATAAAAATAGATAAAAGACTTCTACTTACAATCCTCAGTTTTGAACATTTGTGTTCCACAGGCAAAGCATTTTGAGCATCTTAAATACCAGGTGACTTATTACCATCCATAGCTATGTTCTCAACTCTTATTGCTGTTGTTTAGTCACTAAGTTATGTTGGGCTATTTTGTAACTCCAAGGACTGTAGCCCACCACTGTAGCCCATCCTCTGTCTATGGGATTTCCCAGGCAAGAAAAATGGAGTGGTTTGACATTTCCTTCTCTAAGGGATCTTTTTGACTCAGGGATCAAACCTATGTCTCTTGCGTAATCCTACATTGTCAAGCAGATTCTTTTTCACTGAGCATCAGGGAAGCTTTCTCAACTCTTAATAGAAGTGTAATACACGTTATTGCTTCCCAGGTGGTGCAGTGGTAAAAAATCTGTCTGAGAATGTAGGAGACCCATGAGACTTAGGTTTGATCCCCTGGAGTAAGAAATCGCAACAGGCTCCAGTATTCTTGCCTGAAAAATTCCATGGACTGAGGAACCTGGTGGACTACAGTCCATGGGGTCACAAAGAATCGGACATGACTGATCGACTAAACACAGCACAATACCAGTGGGAACATCCATTAATAGAAGTGTAACATGCAGCTGGTAAAGAGTCCGTCTGCAATACAGGAGACCCGGTTCAATTCCTGGGTCCAGAAGATCCCCTAAAGAAGGGATAGGCTACCCAATCCAGTATCATGGGCTTCCCTGGTGACTCAGATGGTAAAGAATCCACCTGCAATGTGGGAGACCTGGGTTCGATCCCTGAGTCAGGAAGATCCAGTGGAGGAGAATTAGCAACCCACTCCAGGATTCTTGCCTGGAAAATCCCCATGGATAGAGATGCCTGGCAGGCTGCATTCCAAGGGATCGTAAAAGAGTTGGACATGATTTAGTGACTAACAACAACAACAACTGCAAGACAGCTCATATTCTATCATTTTCTGTCTCAAAATAACTTGAATTTGTTTCCATTTTTCCAAACAGGTGAATAGCATTACTCAATACAAAACAATACAAAGTGAATGATATTGTTCCAAATACTGGAAGTAGAGTTAGTAAAAATTAAGGGTCAAGTTGAGACAAAGTATGCATAGCTTTGGGTGACAGACACAACTGAGTTTGAATCCTCATTTATCCAGTTGCAGAAACCTATGGATAGTAGACAGCATCACCTTCTCTGAGCCTCATTTTCCTTACCTATAAAATGGGTGTAATAGAAATACCTACTTCAAAGAGCATGGGTGAAAATTCATTGAGATAACTGTAAAATGCACATAGCACATGATGAGAATTCAATAAACCTTACAACCATTATTATTTATTCTCTCAAGGAAATAAGTTTAACTAGCTTATTTCCATAATTGTTAAGTATCAGATTCTTAATAATGGAGTTGTTGTTTTTGTTTTTTGTGTGTTTTTTGTCTTTGAGGCTTGTGACTCTGAATGGTGGTGGGCAAGCAGGTCTAGCTGGGACCCTACAGGGGACTCTAGGTAACCCAAAGACAGCCCGAAACCACAGATGCCTGGAAATGTGGTAAACTAGGCCATGCAGGTATGAGAGGACCCAGAGGAACCCATTGAAAGAAGAGAGGAAAATCGTCAAGGCCAGTCCTGGGGAGCTATGCTAAATGTTCCTGGAAATCATTTCAGTGCCCTTCTCACCCAGAGTACTTTACCACTAGCACCCCCTGGGAAGCCCTTCCACACATTTACACTGAGTCAAATAGTGCCTTTCACTTCATTCTCCTCCATAATTAATTCTGTCTTAAGGATTATTTGCATGACCATCCATTCCTTCTTCACAAGAACAATATGCCTATGTATTACATTGGAATCTTGGGAACAGACTGCCCTTCTGCAGACAAGAATCCCCACAGCTTATGAAGCAGGCAAGAAAAGCCTCAGGTTCTCTTCTACATACTCACTGTCCTGGCCATGGAACCTGCTCAGGTCACATCCGCTAATGCCCAGGCTTCCACTCTCATGACCAATATTCTGTGATCCTCTCCTTTCCTTGCTCCACCAGATATTTGGGAAGCAAAGAAACACTGTTGACATGACTGTAAAGAATACCATCATATTTTTTTACTTTTTTCTAACAGGCAAATAGACTGTTGTCAACATATGTCTTTCTTTCTTATTGGTCATTTTCAATGAGTTTGTCACTGCATCTTTTTTCATAGTGCTGCTTTGCTTTTAAGGTTGGTATTAGATAATCTGTCAGCAAAGATAATTATGTCGATGGGAATATTTCTATTTCTGCAAGGGAAAAAAAGACAAGTGAACCTGTTGCGGGAAGTGCATAAACTGGAGAACATTCTCTAGATTAAAACAAAATGACAAGTAAAGCATTAGTATTGTGTGGACCATGGAAATGAGGTTGCCTGGAATCCAGGGTATCTTCATCAACAAGGCAAACTGAAGGCTAGTCGTGATTGTCATGTAGTGCAATGAGTAGCAGATGGCCAGGTAGCAGTCGTAAGTCATGACCGAGAGAAAGATGCTTTTGGCTGTCCCAAAGGTGATGAGGAAATCCATCTGGGCCAAGTAAGCTGAGAAGGAGATGATGGTGATCCCACACAGAGGGTTCACTAGCATATTGAAGATGGTAGTGGTGGTTAAGAAGATGTCAAGAAGAGACAAGTTGCTGAGCAAGAAGTACATGGAGCTGTGTAGATAAGGGTCTGAGATAATGACCAAGATGGTGAGATAATTTCCCACGTGCTCAATTAAATACAGGCTAAAGGACAGACTGATGAACATCTGCCTCTGAAGGGACTGCTCAGAGAGGCTGAAAAGGATAAATTCAGAGACTTGGGTCTCATGGTTCATGTCTAGGCAGTTTTAATTCCAGAAACTGTGGCATCAGTGGCTGATGGACTCCCAGGGAGAAAACAGGTTACCTCATTGCTCTTTAAAATCCATCTTTCAAGATACTTCTCATTTAACCACCTGAGCCTCAGTTTCCTCATCTATTACATGAAATCAATAATTCTGACCTTTCAGGGTTTCCCTGATAGCTCAGTTGGTAAAGAATCTGCCTGCAACACAGGAGACCCCAGTTCAATTCCTGGGTCTGGAAGATCTGCTGGAGAATGGATAGGCTACCCACTCAAGTATTCTGGGGCTTCCCTTGTGGCTCAGCTGGTAAAGAATTCACCTGCAATGTGGGAGACCTGGGTTCACTCCCTGGGTTGGGAAATCCCCTGGAGAAGGGAACGGCTACCCGCTCCAGTATTCTGGCCTGGAGAATTCCATGGACTATTTAGCCCAGGGGGTCGCAAAGAGTCAGACATGACTGAGCAACTTTCACTATCACTTTCATAAGGATTAAGTGAGAAAAATATGTATAAGGGACTTAAATCCATACCAAATATATAATATGGATAACTATTTCTCTTAGTGGGAACTCTTAGTGATGCTACCAAAATAATCATATGTTAAAAAAAAAATGAAAGGGAGGAAATGAAAACCAAGGATGGCTCAACTTTGAGTAAAGCCCAGGGGGCTTGACTCAGAGTCTGAGGGAGGGAGTCCTGTAGACTGACTTGAGGAAGCCCATGTCTTTCTCCATGGCATCTGGTCAACTATGCAGCATGGAATATTCTTTCACTGGATTCTGCTGTTTCTGTGTTGGCACAAAAAAAATGTCTCCTGGCTACCAAGACATGACTCATTTTATGTAGGATATACAGAGACTACTTCTAAAAGATGGATGCCACAGGTTACATTCCTTGGCTGGATATTATTTTCTATCATAAATAAAAATATGCCTCAATTCTTGGTTAATAGCATAAATTGCTTTTTTATAACATTCTTTAATGCAATCTCTCATTCTTTTTGGGTCATTCTCTAAATGTATGCATCAGTCTCAGGAAATTTCCCTGTTGTAACTTCCTCTTACCTTTGCTTTCATTGGTTAATTAGATCTGTTAGGATTTTTCTTTTAATTCCTGAGACCCTCTAAGGATGGTAATTCAGACTTATTTTATGTAGGATATACAGAGACTATTAGAGAGAGACTGGTCAATATTTCAATTTAGGATCTTTTAAATTACTTTCTCTGCTCTGCAATTTAGAGCCAAATAGACTCCATTAGCACTCATTAGCTATTCTTGTTCTGTCACTAAGTCATGTCTAACTCTTTACAACCCCATGGACTGCAGTACATCAGGCTTCCCTGTCCTTCACTGTCTCCAGAGCTTGCTCAAATTCATGTCCATTGAGTAAGTAATGCGGTCTAAGCATCCCATCCTCTGCTGCTCTATTGAGTAAGTACAATGCTCTTATTCACTCTCTAAATAAAGCCAAATAAATAGATTATATAAAAGTACCACAAGGTAGTCATTTGCATAATTAAAAAAGAAAAAAACCACTTGAGAAATCATTCTCAAAGGAAAATAATAAAGACCTATGAATTGGAACACTAGAAACATCTTGGGTTTTTTAAAAACATGAGTCTAACCAAAGATTATAGTGCTGCATTTTTATAGAAGGCATTCATTCATTCATTGATTCCAAAGACTCACCAACTCCCAAATGGAAGGCGATGTGGTAAATGCTGGAGGTATAAAATAAATCAGACACATGCTCTGATTTCAGGGATTTAATGATCTTATCCAGAGGATTTACATGTACACAGTTTAAATATAATAATCATATGGTGAAAATTGGTAATAACAGTATAGAAAATTGCAATGGAATTTCAAAGGAAGTCACTCCTAGTTCATGAAGCTCAGAGGTGTCAGTTCACAAAGGTGCCAATAGTTGAGTTATAGTTCAAGGGATGAGCAGGAGTTCACCAGGTGGAAAGGGAATGTGCCCTTTCTGATGACAAGAAGGCAAGCACATGAATGAATTTAATGTGATATGGCAATGGAGTAGCTGCAGCATTGTGTGTATGGGAATGTAAACGGAAGATGGTCAGATGGAGTGGAAATATAAGCTGGCACCAAATTGAGGATTTGGGGTTTTATGTCTTATACTTTAGGATCTACTATCTAGTTTTCATTTTGTACACTTTTTTTGTAGTTGAGAAACATGAAAAATATGACTTAAAGGGCTACCTCTTATACGACATACAGAATGGATTAGAAAGAGGTTTGGCAGTAATAGAAAAAGGCCAATTCACTGTAATCATCATAGATGAGAAATACCTAGGCTTTGAATTAATGTTGTAACAGAACAGATAGAGAAAAGAAAAAGGATTCAAGATACATTGAGTGAAAGTCAGTGAAAATCACTCAGTGGTGTTCAACTCTTTGAGACCTCATGGACTATATAGTCCATGGAATTCTCCAGGCCAGAATACTGGAGTGGGTAGCCTTTCCCTTTTCCAGGGGATCTTTCCAACCCAGGGATCAAACCCAGATCTCACGAATTGTGGGCAGATTCTTTCCCAGCTGAGTCACAAGGGAAACCCAAGAATACTGGAGTGGGTAGCCTATCCCTTCTCCAGCAGATCTTCCTGACCCAGGAATCGAACTGTCTCCTGCATTGCAGGTGGATTCTTTACCAACTGAGCTGTCAGGGAAGCTCCCTCAAGATACATTGATGAGATATAATTAATAATATATGTCACTGGTGATGAATGATGTAGGTGAAAAAAATTCACAAGCAACCCAAAGATTTCTAGCCTAAGCAACTGACGGGCTTCCCAGGTGGCGCTATTGGCCTAGTGGTAAAGAACACACCTGCCAATGCAGAAGATGTAACAGATGTGGGTTCGATCACTGGTTGGGAAGATCCCCTGGAGAAGGGCATAGCAACCCACTCCAGTATTCTTGCCTGGAGAATCCCATGGACAAGAAGCCTGGTGAACTACCGTCCATAGGGTCGCACAGAGTCAGACACTACTGAAGTGACTTAGCATGCAAGCAGCTGGATGTTGCCATCCATTGACCTGAGATATGGTTAGAACCATCAGGAACACAGTCAATGCAGTCTTAAACAATTGATTTGGAGGTTCATGGAGTAGGGTAACCAGGATGACTTGTCTTTTAGGCAACTAGAAATATGAGACTAGAGGTGATGCAAGCTAATAGGACTAGGAATATCGTTTTGGTAGTCATAGAATATAGGAGAAAATTGAAGATACAGGTATGGATCTGATCACCCAGCAAGGCATAGAGAGGAGGAAATGTACTCTGCAAGTGTGTGAGGGAAGCCAGGAAAGGAGATGGAACAAGAGGGGTCATGGGAAAGAAGGACCAAGGAAGGGAAGAGCAGTTTCAAGGAGGAAGGAGTGATCAACAGTATAAAATTACTCAGAGACATCATGTAAATAAAGACAGACTGTCTCTTTTGAACTTGGTAATTACTAGTGATTTTGGAAATTCAGTTTCATGATTGTAGTGGGGCAAAAACCAGACTATGAGAGGTTGAACAGTGAATGGAGGGTGGGAAAAGCCAAAACTCAATGATTTGGAGATTATGGAAAGAGGTAGAGCAGGGTCAATGAAAGGCTGTATTTAAAAAGAGAAAGCCCAGGGGAGGGAGGACCACTGTAGATTCAGGCTGCTGCTGGCTGCTAAGTTGCTTCAGTCATGTCCGACTCTGTGCAATCCCATAGATGGCTGCCCACCAGGCTCCTCTGTCCCTGGGATTCTCCAGGCAAGAATACTGGAGTGGGTTGCCATTTCCTTCTCCGGTAGATTCAGGAGACAGTAGTAATAACCAAGCGTCCCCCTATATGTGCACATGCTCTAAAACATCTTCCAGCCCAAGCTGCAGCTTTGTGAGGAACTGAATAGTAACCAATTAAAAGTGAAATTAATCTATAGCAAGATCTACCTGGGTGGGGATAGTGCATTTTGTTTTTAAAACCAAAACAAAAATAATTGCGAACTTATGAACCATTTATAGTTCCTTTTTCCCCTCCACAAACTATTCAAGTTAACAGGGGAAAAATAAAGTTTCTAAATAAAGTCTTCCCCTAGGATTGCATTTTTGACTTGCCAAGCCAAACGAACCAAATCTTTTGTTTCTCTAGCAATCTTGCTTCCCAAGAAAAATACACCTGCAAGTATCAGAGGCCAGGCTTTTCCCACCCTCAGTCAATTTTTTGTCCCTAAAGTAACGTTAGAGGGCACTTCTACATTGTGCTATGCTATCCTTCAGCCAAGAAGGTTAAGCAAGTGTAAGCTAAAGCAATCAAATCACTCTCTGTATTTGGGAGGTGAAGTAATTGGCCCCTCATTTGCTCATGCAGATGCTCAGGCTATGAAGTGATGCTTTCAGTGTATTCCAGGATATATAGTTTGAGGATTCTTGACAGTTCTGGCACGGTAGCATGCAAGTCACCATGTGTTAGTGCTTGCGATAATAGCTATTGTCTGTACCATCTAATTATCTTGTCTGGCATTCTACAATCAGTCATTCTTTCATGGCTTGATGAGAAGCAAACTCTTCACATTTTATGTGCATCATGGAGACACTGATTCCCTAAGTGCAAAACCCAGACACTTTATGTGAAGGTCTGGCATGTAGGCAGGCTTTGTAAAATTCCAAACTCTGGAAACTTTACCTAGTGCATTTTATTTTGGAAGTTAGGGTTTGTTTTTTAAAGAACTAAAAGAGATAATTCTTGAGTTTATTCTGAAATCTAGAAGTTCTCATATACCTAGATGTGGTTAATGAGTGGTTAGTTTCTCTACCTATTAAAGGGAAAAAGGGGGAGTTAACAATTTTTGAATACTTGCTATATGTTAGGCACCATGAAAAATGCACCGTTTGCCCTATTTCTTTCTTTATTATGATAATCCTACATATATGTAAATGCATCCTATATGCATACATATATGCATATATGTATAGTTGTTGTTCAATTTCTAAGTCTTGTCTGACTCTTTGTGGCCCCATGGACTGCAGCATAGCAGGACTCCCTGTCCTTCAACATCTCCCAGAGTTTGCTCAAACTCATGTTTATTGAGTCAGTGATACTATCCTACCATCTCATTCTCTGCCATCTCCTTCTCCTCCTGCC
>NC_057406.1:37410883-37412886 GCF_019320065.1 Cervus canadensis | reverse complement strand
AAAGCCTTAAAAGAAAAAAAAAAAAAAACAGAAAGCTAGGACTGGAGACTGTAGGAGGGAAAATAAAGCGGTCAGTTTGGGAAACAGGAAATGTGAAGTTCCTGTGGGGATTCCAAGCATTAAGGAACGAGAACAGCAGGTGGAGGCTGCCAGTCATGGTAAGATGGCAAGTTAGTGGATAAAAAGAAATTATATTTTACTAGTCAGTGTCATCTATGTTGTATTTGAGTTGCTTTTTTTCTGTTATGTGATGAAAGGGTAGTAGTTGAAATCTGGAAGTAGATGAAATCTTATGGCAAAAGTCAATTCATGCTTTAAAAAAAGACCAAAGGCATGAACCTAAACTCCAAGACAGGTTTTTGGAGCCTGATGCCCTGCACAGTCTGCACACCCTTTGGTAAATTAATGAGGTTGCCAAGATGCAAATTAATGGAGAAAAAGAGATTATATTTTACTAGTCAGTATCATCTGTGTTTTATTTGAGCTGCTGTGTGTGTGTTTTTTTCCTTTGAAGAACGTTACATTGAAGAAAAAAAGCTAAAAATTACAGGAAATAATTTGCAGATTTTGATGGCATCGGTGGAGATTTTGGGAGACCAAGGGCATGGTGGTAGGATCAGCTTCCCTTCCTCCTGTTCAGTGACTGTCACTGATCACTTGGGCAAAGGAGTTTCTGTATTTTGTGAAGCTGATGTGAAGAGCAGCTGACGAGTAAGCACTTTGTTTATAAAGTTTTACTGTCAAATACGTTAGCTACTAGCCACATGTGGCTATTGGGGACTGGAAATGGTGGCTAGTGTAATTGAGAAGTTTCACTGTGCGTGGGTGCTAAGACACTTGAGCCATGTCAAACTCTTTGCAACCCCATGGACTGTAGCCTACCAGGCTCCTCTGTCCATGGGGATTCTCCAGGCAAATATACTGGAGCTGGTTGCCATGCCCTCCTCCAGGGAATCTTCTGGACCCAGGGATGAAACCTGAGTCTCTTACATCTCCTGCATTGGCAGATGGGTTCTTTACCACTAGCGCCACCTGGGAAGCCTGAAGCTTCTTTACTATAGTTTAATTAATTTAAATAAAGAAGCTTAAGCATTGTAAACTGTTTTTCCATGAAACACAACTTAGTTTTAGTAGGACTATAATACACTTAGTTGAAAATTTTTCATCTGAATGTTTATTTCTTAGACCTAGTATGATACTTTGTCTCATTAATAATGTTTAACTTGGGCTTCCCTGTGGCTCAGACAGTAAAGAATCTGCCTACAATGCGGGTGACCTGGGTTTGATTCCGGGGTTGGGAAGAGCCTCTGGAGGAGGCCATGGCAACCCACTCCAGTATTCTTGCCTGGAGAATCCACATGGATTCTCATGGACAGAGGCTCCCATGGACAGAGGAGCCTGGAGGGCTACAGCCCATGGGGTTGCAAAGAGTCAAACAGGACTGAGCGACTAAGCACACACACAGTATGATATTTTTATCTCATTAATAATGCTTAACTACTTTGTTGAGGTATAAATATCATAGATAAGACTTCACATAGTTAATGTACACAGTCTGATGAGTTTGGGTATATGCATACACCCGAGAAACCATCACCATCATCAGGGGGAACAGACATAGCCATCACCTCCGGAAGTTTCCTGGTGTTCACCCTTTTCTGTGTTTGCCCTTACCATGAGTCCTACCATCTTAAAGTTTTAAGTGCATGATACGGTATTTATTGTTGACTGTAGCCGATCCCTAGAGCTAATTCTTCTTGCTAATTCTCATGTAGCATTTTACAATGAGAATGTTTTGGAGATGTTGATTTAAAATATATTCATTTTTGGAGGGAGGAGCCAAGATGGCGGAGGAGTAGGACGGGGAGACCACTTTCTCTCCTACAAATTCATCGAAAGACTAACTAAACGCAGAGCAAACTTCACAGAACAACTTCTGATCGCTAGCTGAGGTCATCAGGCGCCCAGAAAAGCAGCCCATTGTCTTCGAAAGGAGATTTTTA